>NW_028300851.1:0-300000 GCF_049000335.1 Polistes dominula
TGAAGATAGAACATCGAGGTGTTCTTACCTATTCAGATGCAAGTAAAGCGACATTGGTTACTTGCGCAAAGGACACTGAGATGTTTAGAGAACACTTCACACTACGGAATCACATACGTAAAGAGTAGAGGAGAAACTACAGGCATACCACTGACTCTGATTGGGCTGGAAATATTGACGATTGGAGGTCGTGAACGGGAAAAGGTTGTAATGCTAGCTAGAGGTCCTATAAGCTGGCAATGTAAGAAACAAAGTACGGTAGCCTTGTCAACGATGGAAGCTGGATATGCAGCATTGGCAGAAGTTTCTAAAGTAATTGTTTATTTAAAAGAGACTATTAAAATATATTGGTTTTTAAAAAATTTCTAGAATCTCCAACATGTATATTTTGCGATAATCAGAGGACAATAGAATTATCAAAGAATGCGATTTTACATAAGAGAAGTAAACACATAGATATAAAATCTCATTTTGTAAGTGAATTGTCAGGAAAAAATGAAATCAAAGTAAGCGTTCGATATATATACTCGATGGACAATGAAGAGCGTGGCGTATTGTTCCTGTATTCGAACTGTTTTCTTTTTGTTTCGACGGGACTGGTCAGTCTATCGCCAACGCTCGATGATTAAAGACGTTCAAATGTAACTCACTATTGTTTTATATATTAAACTATGTTAATAGTTTATCATTCATTAAGTGTATATCTTACGCATCCTCCAAGGCCATTTCCATCAATATGCTATTTTTGACAATCCGTGAAAAACGAAAACAAAATGATCTTTTCATAATGATTATTAGATAGAATAGGTTAATTATTTTTTAGAATATAAGTAATTTTTCCTATAGGCCTTAAGTATTTTTGCTATTAGATTCATTGACTTCATTTTTTTACAAGAAGATCTCTACACGTTTAAACTATTAGGAATTTTATAGATGTTAGGATCTGGTTTTATAGTTCAAATAATATTTTGTGATTATAAGTAGAAAGAAAATATTTTTAATGTGCTTATATGTGATATTATGTTTATATATTTGACAGAAAATCTTTACATATACAATTGATTAAAAATAATATAAAGGGACCGTTTATTTTGAAAGAAGTGTTAGTTCATTTAAAAAAAAAAGACTCGTAAAGATCACGTAATTTATATTTCATGTAAACTTTTTATGAATAACTAGTTAATATTTAATGTCTTAAAATTTGCCCATGTTTTGTACAATTTAAAATTGGTTAGTAAAAGAAAATGAGTAATCGTTAATGTGACAATCTTTAATTTTCTCGAAAGAAAAGAAAGTGGACTTAGGCCACTTTCAAAACAAACTGTCTAAATGTTTTAATTAAAGTAAAAAAGTTATGATTGTCCATGTATTTGATAGACATTCAATTATTGATAGTGAATAACTAATTGTATGTGACAAAAAAATAATGTTCAATAATTAGAAATATTTCAAAAAACTTTTTATATGAATTTGTTAACTAGTATATACGTTATTTGAAATATACTATATAATGGAAATATATTGTGGGGTGTGTTGAAAATCGAAGAGGTTGTGTGTGTAAATCTGTGTGAGTCCAAAGGTCCGAGGGGTTGTGTGTGTAAGTCTGTGAAGGATCGGATGACGGAGAGGATGAAGAGAAAGAAGATGCAGAGGAAGAAGAAAGGGAAGAGGAAAAGAAGCCCGCAAGGAGAAGTCCAACTAAGAAAACATCCAGTAAGCGTAAGGAGGATTCTTCTGCTAGTAAGAAAAGTGCTAGTAATAATGATATTGACAAGTATTGGGATGAAAACAGAAAAGCTCCTGGAAGCGGTGATAAGAAAGGTGGTGCTAAGGACAAGGGTGGAGGGTATACTAGTGCTATCACTTTGTCCCCTGAAGTAGTAGTGAGAGATAAAAATAGGCAAAACGTTGCGAAATGGCCTTTACGTAGTACAAAGTGGGTGAAAGCACTGAAGAATAAAACTGTTGGTAGTCTTAGTAGTAATTTTCGTTTTTCTCGAGTTAATATTTGATTGACAATTTTTGTTTGCGTAGTAATATAAGTTTTTGCATGATTAATTCGATTTATGATTAATAATAGTAGCATTGTGTAGTTGTGTAAGACTTCGTACGGTTTTATTGTAAGATGCGAGCGATTGAATGAATTAGATATGTATTATGTGGGTGAGAGTCGAAGAACGCGAAGCGAGAAAAGTATGTGAGTATGGATGTGTAGCGTGAACTGTTGTGTCAACAAGGAGGAACGAATATCTGAGGCCAGATATCCTTTTTCAGGGGGGGCGAGTGTGGGGTGTGTTGAAAATCGAAGAGGTTGTGTGTGTAAATCTGTGTGAGTCCAAAGGTCCGAGGGGTTGTGTGTGTAAGTCTGTGTGAGTCCAAAGGTCCGAGAGGTTGTGTGTGTAGGTCGGTGTGGGTCCAAAGGTTCGACATGTTGTGTGTGTTAGTCGGTGTGGGTCCAAAGGTCCGAGTGCGTTTGGAACATGCGGGGTGGGGGAGAAACCTCATAAGGAGAGGACGGTCACGCGTCGGGGGTTGTTTTTCCGAGAGAGTAGCGTGGAGAGAACCGAGTGACGAGAGCGAGTGAGAATAGTGAGTAGAGAGTAGCGAGTGAGTAGTGATTCTGTGAGGTCTGAGTGAGTGCGAAAAGTTGCGAAGTGTTATTGTAATTGTTATTGTAAGGGTAATTGTAATTGTAATAAGCAATAATTTGTGAGAATAAAGAGTATCTTTTATATCTCAAGTAGTGTCGGCAACACGGGGGACTTAGATATCCTTAGCCGGATACAGAACAATTGATTTCCCTACAAATTGGGGGCTCAGCCGGGATTTACACCAAAAGTCCGGTGCTACGGAGATACAGAAGATATAGAGATAGCTGTGATTTTAAAGCGGAATCTTGAGCTTGAAAATGGATACCAATTCATACGGTGAATTAACGGTGATGCAGCTTAAAGAGCGGCTTCGGGAATTGAACCAACCCACGGTAGGCTCGAAGGCGGAGTTGGTTTCAAGGCTAATGGACATTGAGGTAAGCAGTGGGCGAGTTTCAAGAAATTCGGGAGAGGAGCTTCAGGATGAAGCACGTGCAATCTTTTCGAGGAAAGATAAGAACTACGGTGCTGCCCTCTGCGGCGCAGCTACGAGCGCCGAGGATCGAGAAATTTTGCTTCGTCAGGAGATAAAACAGTTGCAGCAGAAGATGGAGGAGCTCTCTCGGCAATTACCGACTGTTCCGGTCGAGAGAAGGGTTTCGGTTGGACGCGATGCAATCGCTATGAGGCGGGAGGAATTAAGTCGCCCGCAGATAGGGTTGACGACGGTCGCGGAGATGCTGAGCTATTACAACGGCGAGACTCCCTACGATCACTGGGAACGGCAGTTCCTTGCCTTAAAAAGGATACACCATTTATCTGACGGAGAAGCGACAGTACTGTTTAGGCTACGGTTAAAAGGGAAAGCTGCAGAGTGGTTTCACTCGAGAGCGGAGTATGCAGACATGACGAACGATGAACTGCTATACGAAATAAGGAAGATGATTCGACATCTTCCTTCTTGCGTCGATAGGAAAAGGGAGTTTATGCGACGACGGTGGAAGCATGGTGAACGCTTCAGTGAATATTACCATGATAAGGTGATCCTGGGGAACTGTGCGTCCGTAAGTGAGGAAGAACTGATCGAATATCTGATCGACGGAATCCCTGACTCGACGTTGCAGAACACGGCGAGGATCAGGGTATTCCGGGACAGATCGAACTGTTCACTGCATTTGAGAAGATACAGCTGCCGACGGGGCCCGAGGCTAAACGGGCATGGAGGGGACCGGAAGAAGCCGAAGGAGAGTCAACATGGCGCAGACCTGTGGGAATGGTGGGGCAGCAAAGACCGGATGGACAACAACGAGTCTTCGACGGCTGTCACAATTGCGGAGAGAGAGGACATCGAGCGGCGTTCTGTCCGTCGAGGGAGAAGGGCATGAGATGTTACAACTGCCAGGGTTTCGGGCACATTTCTGCTAGGTGTCCCAAAAGGGCACCATCGGTGACGATAGTTCGGGTCGGTGAGGATTCCTCGGCAGATAAACAATATGTGAAAAAGGTTGTTACGATAAACAATGCGGAAATTCCTGCGCTGATAGATACGGGCAGCCAGATGACGTTAATAAGCGAAAGCGCCTACACTGATATTGGAGCTCCGCGAATAATAAACGAACGCGTCAGTTTCAGGGGTGTGGGTTCAGAATTGTTTAAAACGCTAGGTCATTTTACGGCCACTATCGAGGTTGACGGGGAAGCGTATGACACTAAAATACATTTGGTATCGGATTCGTGTGTGCGACATGATCTTGTCTTAGGGGAAAATTTCCTAAAAGGTGTGAGATTGGTGGTAGACTCTGGAGACATTGAGGTCGGGCGTTCGAGTAAAACGCAACCAACGGATGGTGATCTACCAAACGTATATAACGTAAATCTTTGCGACTCAGAGGGCCGCCTAGGTCAATCTTATTTAGAAGCCTCTAAAGTTGAGGAGAGCGTAGTTTCATCGGTGGCAGTACGCACGACGGGGAAAACCGCCATGACTGATATCTCGAAGGACGAGGTTCGTAGGGAAGTCACCGCGATTTTAAAAGATGCAGACTTCATTACAATGTTAACGGAGAAAGTACAACAACGGATAGGAAAAAAATTAGATGTCGATCTCACAGCAAGGAAAGAGGAAGTAGATGATTTAGTCATACAGTGTTTACAAAAAAATCAAGACGGCGAAAGGGAGAGGAACAAGACCGCCAGTGAAGGATCGGATGACGGAGAGGATGAAGAGAAAGAAGATGCAGAGGAAGAAGAAAGGGAAGAGGAAAAGAAGCCCGCAAGGAGAAGTCCAACTAAGAAAACATCCAGTAAGCGTAAGGAGGATTCTTCTGCTAGTAAGAAAAGTGCTAGTAATAATGATATTGACAAGTATTGGGATGAAAACAGAAAAGCTCCTGGAAGCGGTGATAAGAAAGGTGGTGCTAAGGACAAGGGTGGAGGGTATACTAGTGCTATCACTTTGTCCCCTGAAGTAGTAGTGAGAGATAAAAATAGGCAAAACGTTGCGAAATGGCCTTTACGTAGTACAAAGTGGGTGAAAGCACTGAAGAATAAAACTGTTGGTAGTCTTAGTAGTAATTTTCGTTTTTCTCGAGTTAATATTTGATTGACAATTTTTGTTTGCGTAGTAATATAAGTTTTTGCATGATTAATTCGATTTATGATTAATAATAGTAGCATTGTGTAGTTGTGTAAGACTTCGTACGGTTTTATTGTAAGATGCGAGCGATTGAATGAATTAGATATGTATTATGTGGGTGAGAGTCGAAGAACGCGAAGCGAGAAAAGTATGTGAGTATGGATGTGTAGCGTGAACTGTTGTGTCAACAAGGAGGAACGAATATCTGAGGCCAGATATCCTTTTTCAGGGGGGGCGAGTGTGGGGTGTGTTGAAAATCGAAGAGGTTGTGTGTGTAAATCTGTGTGAGTCCAAAGGTCCGAGGGGTTGTGTGTGTAAGTCTGTGTGAGTCCAAAGGTCCGAGAGGTTGTGTGTGTAGGTCGGTGTGGGTCCAAAGGTTCGACATGTTGTGTGTGTTAGTCGGTGTGGGTCCAAAGGTCCGAGTGCGTTTGGAACATGCGGGGTGGGGGAGAAACCTCATAAGGAGAGGACGGTCACGCGTCGGGGGTTGTTTTTCCGAGAGAGTAGCGTGGAGAGAACCGAGTGACGAGAGCGAGTGAGAATAGTGAGTAGAGAGTAGCGAGTGAGTAGTGATTCTGTGAGGTCTGAGTGAGTGCGAAAAGTTGCGAAGTGTTATTGTAATTGTTATTGTAAGGGTAATTGTAATTGTAATAAGCAATAATTTGTTAGAATAAAAAGTATCTTTTATATCTCAAGTAGTGTCGGCAACACGGGGGAATTAGATATCCTTAGCCGGATACAGAACAATTGATTTCCCTACAATATTATACGTAGAGGAGGATTGAAAATATCAAAGTCCGTCATATAGATGGCTGAAAAATTCAGAGCTTCACATGCAGAGGAGAAAAAGATAAAATCTTGTCGTACCTACACCGAACAATTGGTAGCAATATTTATATATAGTAGAAATGTATTTCGGATACTACGTAAAAGAGGGTTGAAAAATCCTGCATACCTTTCCTAATAGATGGTGCTACACGTTTATCCCGTCAATAATATTTAGTATTAAACGTTTTTAATATATAGTAGAAGAGGTCATAAAAGTATTTTTCCTTTTTGTAATGCTAGAAAACGGTCTTAATAAACTAACCGTTTTGATTTCTAGTGAAAATTTAATTAAGTCAAGACACTAATATAACTAACTCGTGGGGACTAGAGTCACGGGTGACTGACGTTAAACTATTTTTTCAATACCAATTTCCCAAGATGATACCAGCGTCTTTTGATATATGTATAGAGGTAACAATATTATAATAAATGAACCCTACAATTATCTTAATCCTGATATTGTGCACTCATCTTATTCTCTCGAAACTTGGACTTTTGAACGTTTAACTTCTAACACGTGTGATCTTCAAACATGATATTTTTTATATATTTTATATTTGTCTGAACCCCACAAGTGTAGAATTTCCTCTGTCTAGTTAGTAGTTTTCCGAAATAAAATCTGACGAAAAAATAATAGAAATTCTTATAATATTTTTGATTTTTAGTTCAACAAAAGTACTATTCTTTTTTGAAATGCAATATATTTTTATAAATAAAATAGAAAAACACACAGAAACACAATACTGATACATCAAGACAAATGTTCTGTTCGATTAATAAACGCTAATTACCTTTTTGGATGCTTTTTCTCTTTTTGAGTCTATAGTTCGCCATAAAAAATTTTATCGTTAAATGACTGTTCACGTTTATTGGCCGATTTTTTATCAACGCTTTTATTGAATATTCTCACCTATGATTAAAATTTATTTCACATGTCTACACACTCATCACATACATATCATAAATAATTGGTGTCTCAATTTAGTATAAAATTTAAATAAACAACAATATACTTCTAAATAACGATTATTATTTTTCGTAAATTTTTTATTTTTACAAAATCTTATTACCATAAAAAAATTTTTATCTTTTAAATATATATATATATATATATATATATATATATATATATATATATATATATATATATATATATATATATAAGACCAGAATAGGAGTGGTCCAAACAAAACGGTCAAGAATAGCACAAAGTGTTGTTATGAAACGAATTTATTTCTATGTCAACCTTATTTCCTATATACAATATTTACAAAATGAACAATATAATATTACCTCAAACGAAAAACGACAATTATGTCTATTCTTTACTTTTATCACTCACTTTCTTAGTCTGTTAAATCTATCTATCCGTTTTAAATATCTAATCTGATTTGTATACGTAACGTCTTTTCTCTCTTATTTATATATCCCATCTGATCCATATACGTTACATCCTTGCTTTGTCTCTTTTGTTTGTGTATCCAATTAGGTTTATACACATAACGCCTTTCCTACTACCTTCCTACTTATGAAAGCGCGCGTAATCACAAAGGAAGAAAGTACACTTTTTACATCTCCCCCCTCCGGGTGAAAATACTTCATAATTTGTATTCTATTTGTGATACTTATCATTCTTTATCTGTGTCTTCTGTTTCATCGGTGATTGGTATGAGCTTTGTTATATGGAATAAATCTGTATTTCTTTTTTTTCCTGTTTTTATGTTATATATTGAATCCGATATCTGACCTATTATCTCATATGGTCCAGTTCTCAATTTATCCAATTTCGTCTTATTTAATTTATTTCCATTCTCTATATATACTAAATCTCCTATGTTAAATTTGTGTTCTTTTCTATTATTATCGAATAGCGTTTTATTATAGTTATGAGATTTAATCGTATTTTCTATTGCTGTTTTTCTGTTTTTAAGCAATATATCTTTTTCTTCAACTTCTTTTAATTCTTCTGGTACAATACTAACGTCTGATCCATCTAATAAATATCTTGGGGCAAATCTAGTTGTTAAGTGTTCTGTCTCATTGTATTTTTTTATACATTCATGAGCTATTGTTGTCCATGCTTTTTTATTTTCCTTTTCATTAATTTTGCATCTAATTTTATTTACTATAGTTTGATTTAATCTTTCATTTAAACCATTCGAAAATGGCGAATCTACGGCTGTAAATATTATTTTTATTCCTTTTTCTTTTAAAAATTCTTTAAATTCTCTTGAATTAATGCCTGGATATTGGTCTGCTAAAATCATTTCTATCTGATTTATTTCTATTACTTTTTTTATTAGTTTTATGAAATCATTTGCGTTTTGTGTCCGTGATGTTATTATGAAAGCGTACCTTGTAAAATGGTCAACTAGTAAGTGTAGATATCTCTTTGTTGATCTATTTCCTCCAAAACCCCTATTGTATCTAGTGACATAATTTGAAAAGGCTTTGTCGCTGGGCCCAAGTGTGACATTAGTCCATATTTCGTTTGCCCTCTTGTTTTATTCTCCAAACATATCCTGCAATTTTTACATATTTTTATTATATTTTTTGTCATATTTTTTTGCTGTGTATCTCTTACTCATTCTTGCTGTCATTTGGCGTATACCAATATGGCACCATTCCTTGTGAATTTTTTCTATTAATTTTTTGCTTAATTTCTCTGATAAAATTATTTTATCCCCCTTTCTTGTGTGCTTATAAAATATCTTATTTTTCTCTATAAGTTTCCTTATATTTTGTTGAATATTTTTGTTTTCAGCTTGGTCCCTTTGAATTTCGTTTATCTCTATTAGATTCACAGTTCTTAGCTCTTCTTCTGTATCTTCTCCTGGTTCTAATACTGGGTTTCGACTTAGACAATCCGCTTCTATGTTGTCCTTTCCTGGAATATATTTTATTACAAAATCATACTGTGATAAGTAGTACGCTAAATCGCCTAGTTCTTCGTCTGTTCTTGCTTTAATATTCAAGTTTTCCAGTGGTTTGTGGTCTGAAAACACTGTGAATCTTTTCCCAATAAGCCATTGTTGCCAGTATTTCACCGCTTCCTTTATCGCCAGACATTCCAAGTATATAGCCTTTCTCTTCTTTCGAGTTTCTGTTAATTTCTTTGAAAAATAAGCTATTGGCTTATCTTTTCCATTAGGTTGTGTTTGTTTAAGTATTGCTGCTATACCTTCTATTGATGCATCTGTGTATAGTTTTATTTCTAATTTTAGATCGAATATTTCTAATATTGGTTTTTTGCATAGTAGCTTTTTATTTCCTGGAATGATTTTTCACAATCTTCTGTCCATATAAACTTTTCATTTTTTCTCAATAATTTGTGGAGTGGATCTAGTATTATGGCACTTTTCGGAATATATTCATGGTAAAAATTTATTTTGCCTAAAAAATGTCTTATGTTCTTTTGAGTTTTTGGTTGTGGAAAATTTTCTATTGATTTTAGGTTGTCTTTGATTGGCCGGACTGTATTATTTTCTATTATGTGTCCCAGGTATTTAGCAGAGTTAGAAGCGAATGTACATTTTTTAAATTTCAATCGAAATCCTTCTTTTAGTATCGCACTTAACACTTTTTCTAAGTGTTCTATGTGCTTTTCAAAGGTTGGTGAAAAAATAAGTATATCATCTATGTAATTTTCCGAAAAATCTTTTAAATTATTTTTTCTTAAGATATTGCTTAGTATCCTTTGGAATATCGCTGGTGCTGTTTTTAAGCCGAATGGGAGGCAGGTCCATTGGTAATGTCCATCTTGTGTTACAAAACCGGTTTTTGTTCTATCTTCTATTCTAAGGGGAATTGACCAAAAGGCAGAATTTATGTCTAGTGTGGAGAAAAATTTGCAGTCCCTTGTTTTTACTATTAAATCTTCAATTATTGGAAAAGGTTGTGCTTGTGGTACAATTAGTTTATTTAAGTCTCTAAAGTCTATGCACAGTCTTGATTTTTTATTTTCTTCTTTTTAAATGCTAGAGTGACAGGTGCTGCAAAAGGGCTATATGATTCCTCTATTAGTTTCTTTCCCAGTAATTTTGCTATTTGCTGCTCTATTTCTTTTTTATCTTCTATTGTACATCTGTATGGTCTTTTACAATATTGTTCTTCTATCAAATCTATTCTTGCCTCATAATCTTTAACTGTCCCAATGTCATACTTATCTTTTGCGAACACCGTATTAAACTTCTGTATTACTTCTTCTATCTTATTTCTTTGGTTTTTCTTCAGGTGTTCTAATTTTATATCGCATTCCCCTTGCGAACATGTCCCATGACATGTTCGTTGAAATTTACTTTGGCTTCTTTATTATTCTCAGTCTTATATCCTATATCTAGGACTCTATCTATCTTTTCATTTATTTCTCTTTCTTTTAAATTTGTTTTTTGTGATATTTTTAGGTTTTCATCCTGAGAGAGTCTAAATATTTTTATCATATCTAGTCCTATGATAAAATCTTCAAAATTATCTTTTTCTATTATGAATACATCTATTTCTTTTTCCAATTCAAAAATTTTGATCTTTATTGTTATTAAACCTTTCGCTTGTGTCACACTATTGACTGTTTTTAGAAATGTTTTATTCATATCTTTCCCTTTATTTCTTATTTTTATCCATTTTGAATTTATTAAAGAGACTTTTGATCCAGGATCGTAAGTCCCTTCTATTTCTAAAGTATTTTCTATTAACATTTTTTGTTTAATCAATGGTGTGATTATCAGTTTTTTTGTTCTGTGTTTAAATTTACTTCTATTATTGAGTTGTTTTTTACCTTTGGATACTTACCCTATTCTTTTTCACCTTCATTTATTTTGTACCAACATTTGTCTTCGGGATGATATCTGATGCCTTTATTCATTTTCTCGCATATATTGCATGGTTTCTTTTCCTTTTTTTCCTTTATCCAGTTTCTTTTATTTTCCCTTGTTCCTGCATTTGTCCTCATTACCATGCTTTCTAATTTTCGTATTTCTTTAAAAAGAGAAATTCTGTCTGTTATTTTATCTGTCTCTATTCCTTCTCTTATATCTTCAGGCATTCCTACCGCTATTAATGCCGTTTTTGTTTTCATGTCGATTTCCCTATCTACATCTAACAATAACTTTTCTTTCCGTATTGCATATTCCAATAATGATCCTTCTCTGTATCTGTATGCTACAGCGTATGCCCATCTGTTCCAACCTTGATCTTCAAAGGTTTGTATAAATTTATCTCTCCATCCTTCCCAATCTCTTTCTCCAAGATCTGCGTTAATTGAAAGATACCAATCCTGGCCTGATTTGTCTAGGAATAGTCTTAGTATTCCGATCTTCATGTTATCCTCTGTGATGTCAAATCTTCTGCATTCTTTCTCAAACGTCTCTATCCACTGTTTTGTATTTGTGTTCTTACTAATGAATTTTTTTAATATAAATTTTTCTGAAATATTTTTAAAATCTTTTTCTCCATCTTTTTTTCCATTAGCTATTGTTATTTGTTCTATTAGTGTTTTTAGATCTTTGTTTCCTGTGTTTTCTTTTTTCTCCTCTATTGTATCCAAAAAGTAGTTTTTAAATTTCATATTTCCATACTTATCCATATAAACCTTTTTTAATTCTTCTGACAAACCTATCCATAATTTTTTCTTCTCGTGTCTCTTGGCCGATTCTTTCAAACTTGCAAACCCGCTTGTTTTCCTTAATTCGGTATGCTGACTTACAATCTGATATTCCTCAGGTAGGACATATATTTCCCCATTTTCTGTCTTAATTGTAGTTATAATCATAATGTTTGTTTTTGATTCTGTTGGAGAAGGTATCACCTGAAATTCAAACTGTAGTTTTTCCATTTTCTTTTTGTTTTATAGAAATTGTCGTTTTATAAGGCCAGAATAGGAGTGGTCCAAACAAAACGGTCAAGAATAGCACAAAGTGTTGTTATGAAACGAATTTATTTCTATGTCAACCTTATTTCCTATATACAATATTTACAAAATGAACAATATAATATTACCTCAAACGAAAAACGACAATTATGTCTATTCTTTACTTTTATCACTCACTTTCTTAGTCTGTTAAATCTATCTATCCGTTTTAAATATCTAATCTGATTTGTATACGTAACGTCTTTTCTCTCTTATTTATATATCCCATCTGATCCATATACGTTACATCCTTGCTTTGTCTCTTTTGTTTGTGTATCCAATTAGGTTTATACACATAACGCCTTTCCTACTACCTTCTTACTTATGAAAGCGCGCGTAATCACAAAGGAAGAAAGTACACCTTCTTTACATATATATATTTTCATAATTGTGTATGATCTAAAATTTCTAGTTTAAACTTTTTCAGTAACGTCCAGAATTATTGTTTAAAAATAAGAAACCAGCCATTTAGCTTATTTCATTTTTTTTTATCTTTGAATGTATAACAATTATACAGATCATTTTTGTTCTTAAATAGTTCATAGAAAAATATTACTAATGTAAAAAGATAAAAGATCATTATAATAAGATATTTTTCATTATATAATTATTTACGTAAAGTGTAAAAGACCAAAAATTTTTCAGAATTGCAATCTATTTATTCGTTTTTATTTATTTATTGTAAAAGTACTTGTAGGGTAATTTATTCATCTTCTAATAAACGTAATTCAATTGAATATGTATTTGCAATTGCTACCATTTTATAGAGTTGTAGGTTAGGATATTTATCTATATAAGTTTTTATTCTATCATCATAGATTCTGTCAATTTTTCCCTGTTAAATTAAGGAAAATTGCAGCAGGTTCTGTAAGGTTTTTATATTGTATTATATTAAATACAATGCTTCAATATTACTTCATTTTTACTCTACAAATGATATAACATTTATACTTAATAATGGAACTTTCTCTCAATACGTCCGCGCTCATCGATTGTTCTTTTTCGACTAAAAACTATATCCCGGATACACTTCATATCCCTCTTTTGTCTTAACCAATTAGTCATCATTATTCTTTGGGCGAGCATATTTGAATCTTACATTAAGGCTAGATGAAATTGTGGATTACTTTCTATTCTCTTTTTTTAACACTTCCCCTTAATCCTCAATTTCTTCTTTACATTATATTATTTATATATATATGTTATGGCCGAAATTCCTCAACTAAGAGTCCTCTGGCAATTTGTTTATGCTATAAAGTGGAGAATAAGGGGTTAGGTTAGGGTGTAAAATAAAACACGTGATTGAGCCAACCAAAGAAACAATGCCTTTTTTATTGGCTCGTCAGGGAAAAGCCTTGCGGCATAAAAACCCTGGATGAATACTTGATTATAAAATAAGAAGGTACCACGTGGTGTTACCACGAGGGAAAATACCGTCGATGTGAAATATATATATATATTGGAAAGATCTCACCTCTCGCACTCCGCAAATATAGCGATCACAACCTTAAGGGTTGTGATGTTGAATGGACTCACTTTCACGAGTCTTGAAGATTAGAATATTCTCTTCGTTGTCCTTTGTGAATTCTTAAAGCCTCTATAATCCCTCAAGATGTGTAGTCGTAGGCGTCCGGTGAAGAACAGAAAGAATGCCCCTTTGTACTGTCCCAGCAGGACGTACGTACTTGGGCTATGAGAAGTGGGGATGCGAGAGGCGGGGGTAGCTAGAGAAGCGCTTCGATAGTTACTGGTGGTTGATCGATGCTCACAGTAAGTATCGATCTAGAATCCTAATCGATGGAAGCGGATGCGCGCGAGTTTCGAATACCGCTAATCACCGTACGATCCTTTCGGATCGTACATATATATATATATGTGGGATTCCTCTTCTCCTGTTAGTTTTCCTAAAAGATATCTAACAAGTAAAAAGGAAAGAATTCCACAGTGTTATTAATAGGTTGATGTAGAAAGAAAAACCTCTCTTCACGGATATACAATATATTTAATATAAAGAAGTAAAAATACAGAGTGATGATAAAACGCCTTCTTTGCTCGGCTACTAAACGATGACTGCCTCTTGGTTACCCTTCTTTAATCTACTTCTTTGTGCGACGCTCTCACTATTGATATTCAACTATTTATTTTACATTGTTTATCTTCGGCTTGATTATACCCGATACTCTCTGGCCCACTCATGCTTCAGTGTTCTCACTCACATTCTTGCACCTCACATATATATATATATATATAAGACAAGTTCCTTTGTCTTACGAAATTTGGAAACAACGTCACAAATTAATTGTACTGCGGTTGATGCTAGTAATAACTGAAATATATTTACACTATATACATATACAAAAAGCGATTAGAATAATTTATAATACAAGAATTTACGCAGGGTTACCTGAATCAACAACAAGTACAGCTTTACTAGATTATAATTATTAATATATAAATATTAACTAATAAAAAAAATTACAATTACTATAAATTGAAATTTATAATATCGCTTGGCGATAGAAACCATGAGTCTCCCACGTATCTCAACGTGGTTTCTGCTCTTATCACGCAGTTACGACTGCCGAGTGCGAACGGCCGCGTATCTCGCTTGGCATGAGTGTCGAGCAGGCACGACCTCTGACGTGTCGCGTTATAGTTTGGCCTAGCCCAAACTTACATATATATATATATATATATATATATATATATATTTTTTTTTTTTTTTTTAATTTATTATGTTAACTGACTAATGCTTTCAAAGATTAAAATGTCGAACGTAGCAGATAAAAAAAAATCAGTATTGTATTTTTTTTTAATTACAATAAAATTGTTATGACCAAAAGATTCTTCAATGAAAATTCCTCTGATCATTAATTGTATGCTATGAAGTGGAGAATAATGGATTAGGTTAAGGTGTAAAATAAAACACGTGATTGAGCCAAACAAAGAAACAATGCCTTTTTTTATTGGCTCGTCAGGGAAAAGCCTTGCGGCATAAAAACCCTGGATGATGTTTAATTACAACAAGAAAAGTCTACCACGTGGTGTAACCACGTGGGAAAATACCTTTGATAGAAATTATAATAATGGAAAGATCTCACCTCTCGCTCGCTTCGCTTACGTTCCTTAACTAACTTAGCTTAACTCCTTTGATTTCGATATGTATTCACAGGCTTCTTATAATGGACTGTAAGAATGTCCTTTTGTACTGGCCCCGCAGGGCGTACGGACTGGTGGTAAGAAGTGGGGAGGCGAGAGGTGGGGGTGACTAGAGGGGCGCTTCGGTAGTTACTAGTAGTTGATCGATGCTCACCATGAGTATCGATCTAGACCTTTTATCGATGGAGGTCGATGCGCGCGAATTTTGAATACTGCTAATTACCGTATGATCCTTTTGGATCGTACAAGAATTTTAAAAATTTATTTGCCGTTGAAAACTTTAATATATAGAAATGTTGTTAAAGTATTAAAAATTTACAATAAGTAATAATCAATGAATTTTATTGTGTGAAAATTTATTGTTTTCTGCATCGGTTTTACACAGTTATAAGACCTTGAAAAAAATTTCCTACCTAGCAGTGCTTATTGATTTGTGAATTTAAAAGAATAAAATGTGCCTTTAATCGTTTACGTAATACATCGTATGTAAACATTTTTTATTTTTAAAAAAGAACAATGGAAAGTCACAATGTCATTGCAAGGCCTAAGAAAGACATTTTCTATATAAGACTACATCGACAATACGTCTTCCGTAAAAGTATTTAAATTGCTAAACAAAATCGCACGAGTAAATATTTTAAATTAATTTATTCGTGCGGTTACATCAAACATATGTTTAATAAAATAGCTTCATAGTAAAGTTGATCTAGATCATTCTTTATTTTTTTATAAACTAGATTTTATTATGTTGTTATTCTATATTAGATATTAATAGTGCGTCATCGTTCTTATCTACTAATTTAATTCTAATTAGAAGTGCAATACTTACAACTGGAAATATTCTTACTAAGTAAAGTATTCCTATTAGATAAATGAAAATAGCATTAGGAATATTAATTATGAATTGAATTTATAATAAATGTTATTAAACGGTTTTCAATATTATACATTTTTATTTTATTGTAATATGTACAAGCTTTGATAAGGCATTAAAAATGTATGATAAGTATTTTTGAAATAACTACATAGAAATATATTGATTTTCTTGTCTTTTTTACGAACATATAAGAAATTTAATAGGAAATATGGTTTATTTTTTTGTGTCACGCGCCTGTCCAGTTTGTTCTATTTATAAACTTTTCCATTTTATTGCAAAATTATTACAAAATTTCCTAAATACGAAAACATTATAATTAAATATTTAAAAAACACGTCTTTAGATATTTATAAGAACAATGTTCTACAGTGTTGTTTAATTCTTTTTCTCCGATGTATCTTGTAAACATATTTTTTTTTTTGTAAAATATACCTGAAAATACAAATTATTAAATTCTATATATTTTATATTTATAATTATAATACTTACGAAATAAAAAAAAATTTAATATTAATTCTTCAATAAAATAGAAACATTTTTAAATGAACTAAGTAAAATGAAACGTTATGGTAAAAATAAACACAAACCACGCACCTTCTTTCTTTATTTCGACCGTCGGTTCGTTTGGACCTTATAATTTTATCGCATACCTACGTGCTTATCTTTGTTTATTCTTCTACCCTTCTATCGCTCCTACCTTCAAACATTTTGAGTATAGAAAGATTACGTGTCCACGCTTTGTAGTATGCAGTCACGCACAGACACACACATATAAAACCAGGAGCGATAACTACGAAGCATAGCATAAAGAGGAGACAAGAATAGGAAAAACTGTATAGCCATATTTCGTCTCTCTCTCGCAGGCTTAATCCTATATGTTTGTCTCTTTTTCTCTCGTTATTTAGTATAGCAGCCGTTTCATAGCTTCGTTACAACATAGCTGCGTTTTTTTACTTTTCAGATCACTCCCATTCAAAAGAAGTTTTCACTTCAAAAACAGATCACAAACCTACTTTCTTTATTTCGACCATCTGTTCGTTTGTACCCTATACTTTTGTCGAATACCTACGTGCTTAACACTGTTGATTCTTTTACCCTTTTATTGGTCCTACCTACAAACAGGTATAGGATCGAAATTATATGTGTCCACTCTTCGTAGTATGCAAACGCATACAAACACACACACATATACAACCAGGAGCGATGACAACGATGCATAGTATAAAGAGGAGACACACACAGAGAATAGGAAATACTGTATAGGTATATTCTGTCTCATTTTCTCGCAGGCTCAATCTTATATGTTTGTCCATTTTTCTCTTCTTACTTCTGTTTCACCTTGTTTTCGTTATGCCGTAGCGTTACATTTTTTCAAATCACTCCTATTGTAAAGAAGTTTTCACTTAAAAAAAAAAGTGACTAAAATAGATGCTTTTTATTCCAATTATGGTTTTAAGTGGTTCGTTTTTAAATAAATGGAAAATTCAGGTTTATTTTTTTTTTTGAATAATTTATTATAGTAACAAACAAATTATAGTAAAAAAAATAAAAAATAAAATAAGTATATTTATTCTAAGAAAGTAATTATTTTAAAGAAATAAATTAAAAAAAAAACGTTTAAAAATAAACATGGTAATTAATATTTCTAATGATTGAAGCTACCCTCATATTCTTTGGCCTTTTTATTGTCCCTTTGAATATAACTACACAATAATTTCTTAGCCAACTTTTTTATTTTATTCGAAACATAAATTAAACTCGTTAATTTAGTTCGTCTGTCCTTTTATTTATTTATACGAATTACAGTTATTTACAAAATTTTGTCTTTTGTGAATTTCACAGTTGTAGATAGTATAGAATGTTAATAGATATTTTTGATACATGTGTACGAAGTGAGGTATTCCATGGCTTAAAAATCGAAACACGAGCCAAAGAAACGGCGCGTTTACAACCGTAGACCGTAAGTGGTCTTCATTTGCTGGATGTTGGTTGTTTAATAAGCTTTCACAGCTCGTTCTTGTTATTAATTAAAAATTTGGATTGGACCAGCCTGTGATCGCTGCCTATTGAAAACTTATTCAGCACAGTTACATCCCGCACTATATCCTTTCTGTTAGATATGATAAAGTCGATTTCATTCTTTGTAGAACCGTCAAGGCTAGCCCAGGTCCATTTTCACTGTGGAGTTTTGCGATAGAAGCTGTTCATTGCAAAGAGGTTATGTTGTAGAAGAAATTCAAGAAGCGTTTGACCTCTCTCATTCCTTTCTCCAAATCCATAAATTCCCAACGATATTTCGGTTTCGTCTTTATTATGCCCAAATTTAGCGTTAAAGTCCCCTATTAGCATGCTGTAGTTGGTAAACTCTTGCTGTATTGCGGTATTTATATCATCATAGAATACTTCCACCTCAGTGTCCGAGTGTGCGGATGTAGGTGCGTATACCTGGATAATTTTTAACGAGTATCTAGTGTTTAGTTTGTATATTAGGTACATTACTCTATTACTGATACTGTGGATCTTGGTGACATTTTGTATATGCTTTTTGTGTACTAGGTAAATACATTATGCAAGTTATTTAAAGGTTGCCTACAAGCTAGGACAAAACCTTCTCAATGGGATCGGGCAATAATTATGTGTGAATATTAGTTAAAAGATAAATTTATGCTTATTGTCTTACTCGGGGGTACTGGGAATGCTGATGTGATAAGGATTACTAAGAATGCTGATGGAAGTGTGTCAGCGACTTTGTTGTAAGTATGAGATATATAGGCTGCAGGGTGTTGGCAGCAGTCAGTCGTCTGTCGTATGGTATAATGTAATAGAAGTAGATTGCTTGGAGTGTAACCGGCGCGTGATAAAGAATGTAACCGTAATTATGTGTAACCATCATTAAATAATAAAACTCCTTTAAAACCATTTTTCCACCCTTTTTTATTAACATGGTAGCAGAGCATGTTTTGTTATTCTGGTTTGCTTGGTTTGCTTGATTCCGACGGAAAAGGGAAAATGGTAATGGTGGTTACAAGTGCTTAAAAGATAAAAGAAAAGTGTGAATGAAGAATCAAGTTTGTGCTCAAAGAAATAACTAAGGGAAACTCATGTAAGTATATAGGAATGCTTAATGAGTATCGAAGAAAAATACTTGCATCTGGAAGATAAAACTCCAGGTTGGGTGTATACGGTTACAAAGGAAAAGTTAATTGAATTTTTGTGCGCATTCGAGTCAAAATCAGTGTTAAAGTTTATGTCCGTTGAAGATTGAAGAAAGCTGTGCAGATATACTAAAGAAAAAGGAAGGGCAGGCACAGAAAGTAAGGAAGGTCTGATACAGATTTTGTCCAAATATTATAAGGAGGAGATTTATGATTCGTTGACATTGGATGATCTAAGAAAGATAAGTAGAAGGATAATAGAAGATCATCTGGAAAACAAACGTAAAGGAAAAGAAATAAATAAAGAAGAATAAACTCCAAGAAGACAGTTAAGCAAATACACTCAGGTTGATGATAAAGACGACGGTAGATTACAAGAAAATAGTGATACCAATCAAGTAGAAACAGGAGCAATGGCAAGCAACGAAGATATTAAAGTTCCAGTATTTGACGGAAGAAACTATAGTATATGGAAAAAAAGGGTATTACTACTGTTGAAATTGAAAAAATGCATTGATCCGGCAATTAGAGAAAAAGGGCCAACTGTCAACAGGGATCAATGGGAAGAAAGGGATCTGAAAGCAATAACCTATATTTACAGTAGTATCACAGACGATCAGTTAGAGTTTGTGAGTGAAAAAAATACAGCTTTTGAGATAATGAAGAAAATGGATATGCTGTACTTAAAGGAGTCATCCGCTTTGCAAATATGCGTGAGAAATAAGTTAGATAAACTAAGACTAAAAGATTTCAAAAGTTCTAGTGCGTTTTTTTCAGAGTTTGAAAAGTTAATAAATAAGTTGAAAAATGCGGGTGGTAAAGTGGACGAAAGTGAAAAGTTAAATTACATGTTAAGAACATTACCGGACTCATTAAGTTACATAGGTGATTTGATAGACGCATTGCAAGAAAAAGACAGAAATTGTGAATTTTTGAAAAATAAAATAATCATGTGGGAAAGTTCGAACATAATCGATAGTGGTAGAAAAAAAGCAGTGTATTCAAAGCAGAAAAAAATAAAGATTATAGTTGTTTTGGATGTGGTAAACCAGGACATTTTAAGAAAGACTGCCAAAGTGTATGGAATAAGGGAACTGCAGGAAGAGGTGGAACATATGTGCGAGGAGGTGCTCGAAATTGGCATCGGCAACGGTTCACACAGCAGTTCAGAGGACGAGGAGGCAGTCGAGGAAGACAACGAGGTTTCTATGGAGGAAGAGGATATGAACACCGTGGCAACATAGCAAGACAGCAAGATGCGGCAGGTAGCAGTAGTGGAAATATGAGTGCAGATCAGGTATCATCAGAATCGTTTTTGACACAGATAGATAGCATGGATGATATAAGTGCGTATGCCTGTGACGCAGGAAGGATGGACTGGTTGTTGGATAGTGGTTGCACGGACCATATTGTGAATAATGACTCTTACTTTTTTGAATCGGTTACGTTAAAAGACCCAGTAACAGTTAAGTTAGGAGATGGAAGATTGTTGAAAGGTACCAAAGTAGGTAATATTTTAACTTATTTTGAAGTTGATGGAGTTAAAAGTGTTCTTGTCATCTCAAATGTTTATTATGTGAAAGATATGGACAAAAATCTCTGAAGTTTTGCAAAGATAACAGACAAGTATAAAATTGTTTCTGTGGGTTATACGGCGAAGATATATAACAAACAAGAAAGAGTAGTGGCAATAGCATATAAAGATTGCGGACTATATAAAATGTATAGTTTTATTGAGAAAAAAGGGTGTGAAGTGAATATAACACAAAAGGAGAGATTTGATAGAGTATTAGGTCATGTAAGTTTTTGCTATCTGGAAAATATGTGAAAAAACAAATTGGCTATAAGTTTACTAGATAAACTGGAGTCAACGTATTTGAAGTGCGGTACGTGTATTCAGGGTAAAATGCACAACTGCCATTTGAGAATAGGAGGTCTAGGGCAACAGAAATTTTGGAACTGATACATACTGATTTAAATGGACCACATAAAACCACTGGTTTTGATGGTTCAAGATATTTTTTAACTTTTATTGACGATTATAGCAAATGTGCGTCAATTTATACAATTAGAGCAAAATCTGAAGTTTATGATTGTTTTGTTGATTATGTTAATAAAGTTGAAAATTCAACAGATAAAAGAATAAAAAAGGTTAGGTGCGATAACGGTAAGGAATATCTAAATAAGGAAATCTATCAATTAATAAGAGAGAAAGGTATTGTATTGGAATCGTATCCTCCGTATGTGCATGAGTTAAACGGAACGGCTGAAAGATATAATAGAACGATAATGAATTCGGCTAGGTATTTAATTAGTGAGGCTAAGGTAGATCTTAAATATTGGCCGGGGCTAGTTAAAACCGCAGCATACTTAAAAAATAGAACAGTAACCAATACTATTGAGAATAAGACATCCTATGAATTGTTTTTTAAAAAGAGACCAGATATAAGTAATTTAAGATTATACGGTAGTAAAGTTTTTGTAAGGATACCAGAATCAAAGAGAGATACAAAATGGGATAAAAAGGCAGATGTGGGAATTTTATTAGGATATGATCATGTTGGTTATAGGGTTTTGATGAGTGGAAAAATAATAAGAGCCAGACATGTGGATATAATTGAGCAGGACACTAAATTAATCGGGTACTAAGGTGAAACTTAAAATAATGATAATGAAGAAGATGTTTTATCTAATACAGACAACGAAAATATAGGAGAAATAAGAAGATCAGATAGGAAAAGAAACCCGGTGGATAGATATGGAAGTCCAGTAGGTTCGAATTATATTTATGTAAATGTTGTTAGCGCAGATAGTCCAGTAAGCTATGAAGAAGCGGTAAATAGTGTAAAGAATAGTGAATGGCAAGAAGCCATGAATAAAGAAATGGATAGCTTGACTAAAAATGGAACGTGGAAATTAGTAGAAAGGCCAGTGAATAAGAAAATAATAGATGTTAAATGGACATTTACTAATAAGTCTGATAATTGAAAAAAGGCAAGATTAGTAGCTAGGGGTTTTCAACAAACGGAATCATTAGAAGATTTATGCTCTCCGGTAGCGAGAATTCAAACATTAAAATTATTATTGTCTTACTGTTGTCAAAATGGTTTAACAATTATGCAAATGTATGTGGAAACAGCCTTTTTAAATGGAAATGTTAGGTCAGAAGTGTATGTGAGGCAACCAATGGGATACAACGATGGAACAGATAAAGTTTATAAATTAGAAAAAGCATTGTACGGTTTGAGAGAAAGTCCAAGAGCTTGGTATGAGTGTTTTGATGAATATATAAAGAAATTGAAATTTGAAAGAAGTGAAAGTGATTATTGTCTGTATATGAGGTGTGAAGTAAGTGAAACAGTTTACTTAATATTGTTTGCGGATGATCTATTAATCTGCGGAAAGGACAAAAAAAGACTTAATGAGATAAAAGTTGAGTTGTCTAACAGATTTGCTATGAAAGATTTGGGAGAGATAGACAATTACTTAGGTATTAAGATTAAATATGATCGTATAAAGGGTAATATGACATTAGATCAGAGTGATTATATTGACTCGTTGGCAAGAAGATACAATATTTTAGATGCGAAGCTTTATTGTACTCCAATGGAACAAAATTTAAGTTTGGAGCCGGCACAGGCAGCATCAAGTAATTTAAAATATAGAAACTTAATTGGGGCATTATTATATATTGGTTCGGGAACAAGATTAGATGTGAGTTATAGTGTAAACTATCTGACTAGATTCCAAAATGCATATGATGAGACTCACTATAGATATGCTTTAAGGGTATTAAAATACTTATATTTAACAAGGGATCTCAAGTTAACATATAAGAGAAACCTAGATGCTGATGTAATGGATTGTTTTGTTGATACTGACTGGGCAGGAGATAAGAGTGATAGAAAATCTACTACGGGATGTACGATCCAAAAGGATCATACGGTAATTAGTAGTATTCAAATTTCGCGCGCGTCCACCTCCATCAAAATTCTAGATCGATACTCATCGTGAGCATCGATCAACCACCAGTAGCTACCGAAGCGCCCCTCTAGCTACCCCCACCTCTCGCCTCCCCACTTCTCCATCCACTAGTGCGTACGCCCTGCTGGGACGGTACAAAAGGGATATTCTTCCTATTTCTTCACCGGACGCTTACGAATACACATCTTCACGGATTATAGAGGCAACAGTGGACAAAGGGCTTTAAGAATTCACAAAGGACAACGAAAGATCACCTTAATCTTTAAGTCTTGTGAAGGCAAGCCTATTCGACATCACAACCCTTAAGGTCGTGATTGCTATAATTCAGGAGAGCGAGAGGTGAGATCTTTCCATTATTATAATTTCTATCAACGGTATTTTCCCGCGTGGTAATACCACGTGGTGGACTCTTATTTTTATAATTAAAATACATCCAGGGTTTTTATGCCGCAAGGCTTTTCCCTGACGAGCCAATAAAAAAAGGCATTGTTTCTTTGTTTGGCTCAACCACGTGTTTTATTTTACACCTTAATCTAATCCTTTATTCTCCACTTCATAGCATATAAGTAATGATCAGAGAAATTTTCATTGAAGAATCTTTTGGTCAGAACACGGGATATGTAATAAGAATATATGGAAATGTAGTATACTGGAAATCTAAGAAGCAGGGTAGTGTAACTAAATCGTCAACAGCAGCTGAATATGTAGCATTATCAGAATCTGTAAGCGAGATTAAAGTTATTAAAAATTTAATAAAAGATTTCAGTGTAGATACTAAAAACCCGATAAAAATTTACGAAGATAACTTTGGAGCGATCGCGATAGCAAAATTTGGAAATCTTACAAAAAATTCGAAATATATAGAGGCTCACTATCACTTTGTAAATGAATGTTATGAACAAGGAATAATAAAAATTGTAAAGGTAGAATCAGAAGATAATATTGCCGATATTTTAACTAAGGCGTTAGCACGAAATAAGTTGGAAAAACTCAGAAAAGAACTTGGAATTATTTAAGTGAGTGTTAAAGCATAAATTGAGGGAGGTGTGTTGGAATATTAGTTAAAAGATAAATTTATGCTTATTGTCTTACTCGGGGGTACTGGGAATGCTGATGTGATAAGGATTACTAAGAATGCTGATGGAAGTGTGTCAGCGACTTTGTTGTAAGTATGAGATATATAGGCTGCAGGGTGTTGGCAGCAGTCAGTCGTCTGTCGTATGGTATAATGTAATAGAAGTAGATTGCTTGGAGTGTAACCGGCGCGTGATAAAGAATGTAACCGTAATTATGTGTAACCATCATTAAATAATAAAACTCCCTTAAAACCATTTTTCCACCCTTTTTTATTAACAAATTATAATGCTTTATAAGAAAGGAGATATCACCAACCTGCAAAATTACAGACCCATTAGCTTACTTTCGCATATATATAAGGTGTTTATGAGAATTATTTGCAAGAGGTTAACAAATAAATTCGACCCATATCATCGAAAGTGAGAGGAAAATTGCATGGACAACCATTGCACAAAGGTGTGTAGAGAAATACAATGAAACGGAACACACAATCACAAGGTTCGCGCTGAACTACCTACTAGAAAGCGAAAATGTAAATATTCTACTAAAAGAATTAAAATTAAAGTGTACAGAGAATGATCTAAAAAGAGACAGGGAACAAATCTTGAGAAATACGATTCAATCTTATAACTATAATAAGAGAATCTTTGATCTCCATAGAAAACAACAACAGTTAGAAAGGGGAGACCGGGTTTACGTAGACAATGGAAATCGCCTAAACAGGAAGAAACTAGATTAACTAAGAATTGGACCATATAAAATAATAAAGAAGATTTCCAATTCAATCTACGAAGTCAACACCGGACATAAGAAAACAAAATCGAATCTCTTCGATATCACAAAGCTAACTCCGGCGGTAGATGGGCACGGAACAATTACTTCGAATATACGTACGTAATTGTTCCTCTTCAAGGGGGTGGGGGGTGGAGATGTAAAGATAACCGCGACATTCGTGTAACCGTGTCATCGCTTCTCTTATGGTAAAGATCTTCATTACCGACGTTGAACCGATGATGATGTAAGAATAGGGCGTTGGCGTGATAATGACAGAAAGGATAAAAGAGTTTGCATAAGTAGAGATAAAGGAATATAACAGAGAAGATAAAGAAATTTTATAAGTGGAAAATAGAAATTGTAGGAGAATAAAAGAATCCTGGAATAAGAGCTTTAAACGTTGTTTCTTTTGTTTTACGGATAAGAGTTGGAAGAGAAATGAATTAACAAATATGTACATGGTGTAAATAAATCTTTTGTTCTACAGAGAAACGCAGTTGAGTTTTATTCTATTCTAACCTAAAACCGGAATAAGAAAAAACATATTACATACATATTAACCCCACCAATAGTCCCAATCTTTCTCGGAATCTCTAGACTATTCTCAACCGATTAAAAAAAAGTCTTCTTTCTGATTTCCGGTTCGAGAATAATTGAGAGATTTCGGGGCACCTACAAAACGATAACATCAGCTGATATCGCCATGCACGTCCGCTTTTCTTTCCTGCCACACACATTTGTATTCATGCCGCTACATGTACTCACACTCATTCTCATATCGCTGCGTGCACTCACACTCATATCCATATTGATACATATACTTTCAAATCTTTCAACGTTTCATGCATACCATACACTCGCACTCTTCATCTTTCTCCCACACTTACATATATATATATATATATTTAATCCCACTCGTATACAATGTACACAATTCATATTATCAATTTGCATACAATACAACAAGAAAAAAACACTGAGTTATTATGACTAACCTCGTGTTTAAGACTCAACATAATAACTTATAATGCATTATATATATAAAGTGATTTATCAATAAAAGTTATTTATATTCATTCATCACTTGTATATTATTTATTTAGTGGTACGAAGGAGTAGTAATACCACACATTTTCAAAGTGTGTCTGGTGGGTTGCAAACGAACAGACGCGCATTTTTATAATTAAATTAATAATTTCAAATTAAAAGTACAAATAATATTATAATAATATAATATAATAAATTATCCTCGAGACTTGTATATTTGAAGGTTTCACTTTTAACTTGTGTGATATGCGCACATGTTTTATTTTTTAAGTATATATAATAGAGATATATTGAATAATAAAATTTATTATGATTTATATAGAAATTGTATATATATATATATATATATATATTGTACTTCTTTGCATGAAATAGTACACCTTCCTCCAATGATAGATTCAATTATTTTCAACCTTTCTTTCTACACGAAGGAAAATTCCTCTTCTTTTACATATTAAATATTTTACTATATATGTACATTGTTTTATGAAATGTATTTTTAATAAGTAATTTATATCTATGATACTGAATGTTAATTAACATATTGTTGATCGGAAATTTTTTGAAGAACTTATTCTCACGTTACCTTCCTATTATTTTGTAATTGGATTGAAAAGTTAATGAATTTTTCTTTTTCGTATGTAAACAAAATAATAATAGTACAAAACAGTTTTTAATGTTGTAATATCTATTTGCGTTACGTTTTTATTTTAAACAGCGTGATATGAAAAAAAAAACGTAATACGAGTTGACACGTGTCCAGGCAACAATGCTTATTGCAAAAAACTTATTGCTAAATACGATTAATTACATGGAATAAGATTGCATATAAATAGTATAAAAGAATGTGAAGTTTATTCGTCATTTATTCTTTTTTTTTTATATAAATTATTGAAAAGGCTGCATACCTGCATTAAAATTAGAAGAGATACGCATTACACAGCGTGAAATTACGATTTTAAAATATATTCAAAAACGTAAGCACACACAGTTGAAATTTATACAAATATATTCAACGATGAATTGACTGATATTAGTACGGCTTTATCTTATTGAACAAAATTTCTTTAATTTGTTAATAAAACAAATTATATGTTATAATTATGTTTATATATATATTATTATACTTTTTTATATTAAGTTATACTCGTTAATGATGAACAATCAACTATTATCCCAATAATATTAAATATTAATAATATTTGAGTAGTATAAATAATAATAAATAAAAATAAAATTTTGTAATAAATAATAATTCATTAGAAATAACATATATGAGCGGTAATATTGTTTTTACAGTCAGCAATATTTTTTATTTAAATGCGATAAAATTTAATGTGTGAAAGCAAGTAAAATAAGTTAAATAAATAATTGTAAATGTAATAAAGTTTTGTTTAATCGAGTACGAGGTAAATAAAACAAATGGAATCGAAAAAAAAATTATTCTATCACGTTAGTTTTGTAGAAATAGTAACGGCTAGTGTCAAAAGTGTGTCACAAAAGGGTCGAATATGTAAAAATTTAGTGCAGGGGTAGGCAACCTTTTTAGCAACGGACTTATCCTAATTTTGAAATTTTTTGTCGGGCCAAAATCACATTTCTTAATATTATTTAAAATTGTATTCATATTGTAAACATTACATTAAAAAAACACAAAATGTGAAAAAAAATAGATTACATACAAAAAATAAGAAAAGAACAAAAAACCAATATTCTTATATACATGAAGATTTTAATGCAAAATTTGCGTTTGGTGGGCCGCAAATTGCTCAACACTGATTTAATGCATTTAGATATCACAAAAACAAATTAATGACGAATAGATTTGCGTTTAAAATAGTACATTATTTGAATTGTTAATTCAATTAGAATGTTATTTAAATTTATTCTTAGAGTTCAATAAAAAGAGAAAAAAGATTTGTACAAATCGCTTATATAAAAGCTTCATCGAGACAAACAGAGTTCATTTCGATAGTATTGTTCTTGTCGAATTATTCTAATAATATGACGTTAAAAGATTTTGACGATGATGCGGTTGTCATCTCTGGAATATCTGGAAAATTTCCAGAGAGTGATAATATTAACGAATTAACAGAAAATCTATTGAATGGAAAAGATTGCGTGTCCTCGGATCATACAAGATGGAAATTCAGTAAGTATAAATTAAATTAATTGTTACCTAAAATTATTAACCTGTCTGTTTACCGGGGAGTTGCCTTTTAAATTACGTAACTGTTTTTATTATTTACTTATTATTTATTATTATTTATGCCTATTATAACAGTTGGGCCTAAAAGGCTGTAGGCTAACATAGTAAAACACATTTTTTTGATAAAAATCAATTTTTTTATCCAATATATCGATTGCCTTCGAGAGCAATACAACTATTATAGCGGTAATATTATTTTTCGATACCATTTTTATAGTATGATTTCTCTTTAGTCTGAAAATTAGTTAATTAGTTTCGGCGATTACCTTCTCATCAGTGCTGAATATTTTTCCCTCGAGCATTCTTTTGAGATCTTAAAACTGGAAAAAATCATTGGGGGCCAGATTTGTTGAATACGGTTGATTGGGAAGTAATTCAAAGCCCAATTCATACAACTTTGCAATCATTTTTTTGATTGATTGTGAGCAAGCGCGGCAACAAATTTGCACACAGCTTTTGCATGTCCCAGTATTCATGTATTATATGTCCTACACGTTCCTTTGATATCTTTACAGTCTCAGCTAACTTAATGAACTTTACTTTACGGTCATTCAAAATTATTTTCTGATCTTTCTTGATATTTTCGTCAGTAACAGCAACTTTCGGTCGTCCGCTGCGTGCATATACTCGACGCTCATTTCGTCTCGTTTAAGGGGATATTCTGGTCTAGAAATTTGAAAAAATTGAGTTTTTTTTTCCTATTTTTAAAGCTTCAACTTTTTAAGAATATGTCCTCAAGAGGATTTTTCAAAATTCCATTTATTTTCGGAGATATAGCTGTTTTAGTGACGCGACATCCTATATCCTACCCTTATTAAGGGAAACTTTGAACGCGTTTTTTTCGAAGCTGTTTTTTTTTCACAATTATCAAGATATCTCAAGTTCTACTAAACCGATTTGCTTGAAATTTGTTAAAAGACTTCTCTATGCATTACTCTATCTTGTAAACTAAAATATTACAAACATTTTAATTTTTACTATTTTTAAAAAATTCGAAAAAGTAAAAAAAGTTGTAAAAATAATGTATCTTTTTTCAAACAGCTGTAATTTAGCGATAAAAAGAACTTTTTTCAATTCTTTTAGTTCGAACGATAGCGGCATTATTCTAAATTAATAATCCGTTTTAATTTTTTATTTCATATTACCAGGAGAGCTGCAATCTTGACATTTGTCGCGTGCTGCTTTTTTTTGGGGGGGGGGGGGGGGGTCCCACCACTTCAGTAGCCTATATCTTTTTCAATTTTGAATTTTTTCACTATTTTTTTTTTTCCATGTATTCTCGAAATATTTATGAATATCTTGTAACATTGTAGATAGTCAAAATATTATTCGTCTTTTTGGAATTACACTTGAAAAAGTACCTAAAATTAATGCCTCTAGACCAGAATACCCCCTTTAACTTAGCAAACAACTTCTCAACGGTTGATTTTTCTGGTGCAGAGTCCGAATAATGTTTATCAAGCCAAGCCTTGACCTAAAAAGTATTTTTTTTTTTCAATAAAAAGCAATGTTTTATTAAAACACGAAAATCTTTTTTATCCATCTTTTTAAAAACAATAAATGCTACTTCACTCAAAATTTTCACAAAAAAACTGCATCTTACGAACCAACTACTCGACAACTGCAAAATTTTTACTTATATCTTTTAAAGGTTAGTACTAACAAAAAATCATATGGACTTAATCCTAGTATAGCTATTTATGCATTAGCCTACGGACTTTTCAGTCCAACTGTTATATATGCTTATTATTTTATTATATATATATATATACGCCTAACCGAACTAAACTAACTAAATAAATACGCCTACGCCTAAGTTATTTAAATTTTAAAAACAAATAGCATTAATATCTATTTTAATTAGACCTTTGCCGAGGGCTATATAAACAGCAGCTACAATTTATAGCTTTAGTTGTTAAACACAGTCGTATTTGAATGTAGCTTCTGTATAGATACATATATTTACTATTTATTATTATTTATTATTTATGCTTAAAATAAATTAGATGACTATGAGCAACTAACACTATGAAGACACTAACACGTTCCGTGTTAGGTGTACGTATCACCAGTGGTACACTTACTATTAGACATATTTATTTAATGCGCTGATAATTTATGGTAATAATTGCTAAATTTTATTTAAATTGGTTGTTAATTGGATTGGTTCGATGATAACAAACTTGAAACTATTCGACTATTATTATTTATTACTACTAATTATTTCAAAATTTACATATTTTAATAGTCATCCACGGACCAAGAGCAAACGCGTTTACATCACGTAGAGCTATATATATGAGTAACTACAGTAAAATAAAAAGGAGTTATTCGAAGAAAGTCGGATCGATTCTGATCGATTCGGATCGATTCGGATATATTTGTCTTTTTTTTTTTTTTTTTTTTTTTACTAAATATCGTTGCCGTTACAAAGCCGTCCGCCGTTCCGTTGTCTCACACCGCCCATCGCTCCCTTGCCGCGCAAGCCCAAGGACGGTCTGTAACATCACCGCTGCGTTTCATTTTTTGAAGTGAAAACTTCTTTAGAATAGGAGGAATCTGAAAAGTAAATAAACGGAAACGGAGCTATGAAACGGCTGCTATACTAAATAACGAGAGAAAAAGAGACAAACATATAGGATTGAGCCTGCGAGAGAATGAGACGGAATATAGCTATACAGTTTTTCCTATTCTCGGTCTCCTCTTTATGCTATGCTTCGTAGTTATCGTTCCTGGTTTTATATGTGTGTGATTGTGCGCGACTGCATACTACAAAGCGTGGACACGGAATCTTTCGATACTCGAAATGTTTGTGGGTACGAGCGATAGAAAGGTAAAAGAATAAACAGAGATAAGCACGTAGGTATGCGACAAAAGTATAAGGTCCAAACCAACCGACGGTCGAAATAAAGAAGGAAGGTGCGTGGACTGTTTTTACTTTACCAAACGTGTAATTTCTTTTCTATTTAAAAATGTTTCTATTTTTTTTTTATTGAAAAATTATTATTTAATTTATTATTTCGAAAATATTATAATAAATAATTATGAAGTACTTAGAATATATAATAATTGTATTGTCTGAAATATTTAAAAAAAAAAAAAAAAAAGGATTACCAGATAGATCAGAGAAAAAGAATTAGAGAATACTGTGGAATAAATGAGGAGCAGCTGACAAATTCCTATTCAAAAGCAAGTAAATTACTGTCACATTTTTATATTTTTCTTCTTTACAAAATATATTTGATGCATAAAGACAAAATATGTCTATTAAATTTGATTCCTATATGTTTTTATGAAAAATATCCAAAGAGATCTATTGACCCATGCATATATGAAACTTATATTACAAATTGTGATTTTAAGAAAGTGATATTTAAGAAACTTATATTATTTTTTTAATAAAATAAAAACATTTTAAAGATGTTGAACGCCCAGTGTGAATCGGCAGAGCTTACCACGGAGCTGAAATTTGAGACTCGTAGTGTACACAGTTCGATAAGCTGTGAGAGCGATATGATTCAATGCATTTTTTAGATTTTTCGTTGTTCAAATCTTTATTTAGACGATAGTATTTAGAAAGATAAACTTGTGGTTAAAGAATAAAGACAAGACACGTTATAAATAATAAAGGGTCTTGAAGTGTGGTAGGCTATTGAGATGGAAAAGCATTTCTCGAAAAGATCTCTATTATTAAATCTTTCATAACATCTGTACTAGATCCTTCGTTCAGTCCAGCAGTATTTTCTATATATATTTCGTAACATTTTTATTTTGTCATTCCTAAAATGTTTGTGAATGATGAAAACCATCCTAACAAATAAAATTTTATATCTTAGTTTCACAAAAAGGATATTCTATATTTACTTAGTTTACGACGCATTATATTTTCCTCGATAAATATCCTACGATTTTGGTGTCTATCTACGACTATCGCACTTAACATTCCATTTTTATTGCTTGAATTTGGAAAAGTGTACTTTTTATCAGCTATTCCAACAAGAGACCATACCGGTGATCTTTATTATATATGGTAATAATATTATATTATATAAATCTTACAATTATCTTACTCTTGAAATTGTGCATGCGTCTCATTCTCTCGAAACGTAGATTTTTGAAGGTTACACTTTTAACACGTGTGATCTGCACACATGAATTTTTCTCTAGATCCTATCTCTAAAATACTATCTTGTTTGGGGATAATTTCTGGTCTAACGAAATTCGACAATGTCTCTTTTGGAATTAGTACATTCCAGTCAAATAATATGTCGTCAGAATCAAGAATTGCAATTGAAACTACATTTGAAGAAATCATTAATGCTGGATTAAATCCTGCAGAGCTACGCGACAAGAAAATCAATGTTTACGGGGTATTGAGTTTATATGAGTCAGATAGTTATCTTATGAGAGGTCTAGGAAAGGTAAGTTAATAGATTCATCTAATTGATTCTAAAAATTATTGAAAAAACTGTATCTATAGTTCGTTTTATTTTCATAATAGAAAGATGGATATACTTTAACGGGGTATTGCCGTGGTATGCTAGCAAATCGGATTTCATTTGTTATGAGTCTAATTGGATCAAGCTGTAGTATTGATTCAAGTTGCACATCAAGTGCAGTAGCAATTCAAAAAGCTTACCAAGCTATTAAAGCTGGAGAATGCGATAATGCGATTGTATGTAGTGGAGCCTTAAGATTACTTTCTAGAACATCCTATCAACTCTCTGAATTAGGTAAAATAAGAGTATGTCAAGAATAATTACTTCCAGTACTTACATATAAAGAAAAAAAAGGAACTGTTTCTTGTAATTTGATCATATAAATAATAATGAAAATTTCTAAATAATCAAATGAATATTTTCCTAATTTATAAATAATTTTGGGTTGTATAAATTTCGTGATTTAGGTTTGTTGTCATCCGACGGGCTAAACAGGTCTTTCGACAAAAATGCTTCTGGATTCTTAAGAAGCGAGTCAGTAGGAACTATTTTCTTACAAAGAGCTAAAGATGCAAAGCGAGTATATGCTGAGATCGTTAATATTTGTGTTAGTTACACTCCAGCAATTTCAAGAAAAACTTGTTTATTTTCTACAGCTGAATTTCAAGCTCAAATAATGAAACAGACATTGAAACAATGCGGTTTAAAAGCTAGCGATGTAAATTATATCGAGGCTGATGGTACAGCAATCAAATCAATGGATCTAGAAGAATTAAAGGCGATAGATCTTGTTTATGGTCAAGATCGAAATTATTCTAATCCTCTCTTAATAGGATCTATTAAATCAAACATTGGTTATACATTTAATAATAATACATTAAATTCGATAATCAAGGTAAAATAACTGAAAAGACAAAATTAAATTTAACACAATACAAATTTATTTTCATATTCTACATTATATTCTCTTTGTAATTTCTAGGTACTAATTGCTATGGAGACCGGAGTTATACCACCGAATCTTCATTATTCCGAGCCTCCGGAAGAAGCTCAATGTCTTCAGGAGAAACGCGTAAAAGTCATTACAAAACCAACAATTTGGACGGATTGCTACGCTGCTGTTAACACAGCTGCATTAAATGGTTCCTTCTCACACATTATCTTAAAACGCCATTCAAAAGAGAAGCTGGGTAGAAAGCTTTCACAAAATAATATGCCACGGCTTTTGGTAGCTTCTTGTCGAACTTAAGAAATGATGACAGTGATCTTGAATACCGTAAGATATTTATTTTACGACAAAACTAATTATACAAAATGATTGTTAATAATATGGTATACGTGTTTAGTTGAATTCGAACAGAGGAGATGATGAATTTGCTCAATTAATTAATGATATTACTGAGAAACCATTTCCTCAATCATTGTATTCTGGATATACAGTAATTCCAGAATCTGAAGTAACTAACTCAGAACAATCGATAGAGATGATTAATAACAATTTGTCACCTCAATCTCGACAGATATGGTTTGTTTTTTCAGGGATGGGATCACAATGGACTGGAATGGGTACTACAAATTTTACATATAAATAATTAAAAAGATGTTATTTGATAACTATCAAATATCATAATAAATCTTTTTTAGGTGAATCACTGATGAAGATACCAATCTTTGCTGAAGCAATAAAAAGGTGTGATAATGTTTTAAGACCTCGAGGTTATGATATTATGCATATTATATGTGACAAAGATCCAACTATATACGATAATATTATAAATTGCTTTTTAGGAATAGCGGCAATACAAGTAATAATATATTAAATATTTACACTTTAATATTTTTTATTTCTTCTTATCTTTGTATAAATAATTTCTCGTGATTGTTACACAGATTGGTCTAGTGGATATTTTATATGCTGTTGGCGTTAAACCGAATTACATGATCGGGCATTCTGTTGGTGAGCTTGGTTGTTCTTACGCAGATGGTTGCTTTTCTGCTGAAGAAATGATTTTAAGTGCTCTTTCTCGAGGTTTGGCTTCTTTAGAATGTGACCTTATACACGGAACGATGGCTGCAGTTGGTCTTGGCTACCAAAAAATTCGAGATATTTGCCCTGAAGATATTGACGTTGTATGTCATAATGGACCAGAAAGCTCTACAATAAGTGGACCAACCGAATCAATAAATGTTTTTGTAAAAGAATTACAGGTAATTCTTAGCAGATTTTAAGTAGATTTTTTAATAGACAGTCATAATAATAAGGTTTTATTAATAGAGTCCTAATTTTTCATTTTTAGAATAAAGGAATATTTGCTAAAGCCGTTCCAACTAATAATATTGCATATCATAGTCGTTACATTTCTCCAGCTGGTCCAAAGTTGTTGGATTACCTAAAAAAGTCATTCCTTTTCCAAAAGAGCGCAGTTCTCGTTGGATATGCACGTCTTGGCTTTCGATGAAAGCTCAACTTTCTTCACCTAAATATCATACAATCTTCTTTCTCCTGTTTTATTCGAAGAAGTAATAAAACTTATTCCAAGGAATGCTATAACCATTGAAATTTCACCGCATGGACTGCTACAGGTTTATTATTTAGAATAAAATATTTATTGTATGTTATTTTACCTGTATAACTTATTACATTTATTCATCAGGCAATTCTGAACAAATCGTTAAAAGAAAACTGCATTAATTTACCATTAACAAGACGGGGTAATAAAGATAATTCAATCTTATTACTATCAACATTAGGAAAGCTTTATAATCTTGGGTTACCCATTACGCCAGGGAAGATCTATCCGAGTATTTCCTATCCTGTTTCTAAAGGAACGCCTTCGATCTCTTCACTTATCCAATGGGAACATAGTTCTGATTGGTGAGTATATAAAATAGACTTTTCTAAAATGAATTGTACAAACTACTATTTCATATGTTGGACAGGAACGTGGAAAGTGATAAAACGTATGAAATTCAACAAGCCGAAGAACTGATAGATCTGGAATCAGATAAATACAAATTTTTACGAAACTTTAAAATGAACGATAAAGTTACTATTTCTTTAGCTGTCTATTCGAAATTAGTTTTAAATGTTTACTTAAATTTAAATCCACACAAGCATGACAATTCTTGTATACTGGAAAATATTATAAATCACAATGAATTACTAAAAATACCTGAGAACAACAAAATACATTTAATAATTATGATATTTAAAGGTAAAAATTGTAATCATCAAAATATAATATTTCATAACTATGTTTGAAAAAATGTTAAATTTTAGGCTCAGGAAAATTTGAAGTTAAATGTAAAGAAGGAATCATGTTAGCTTCTGGAACAATACGAGTAGCAGAAACTGGAGAAGAAGTTATTCCTGAAATTATTTTACTGAAAAAGGAAACAGAATTTTTAAACGAAGAAGATATTTATTTAAATCTTCTTTTACGTGGTTACCAGTACGAAGAATCTTATAATATTATTAGCAGACTTTCAACATCGTGTACCAATGGAACGTTTAAATGGAGCAGTGATTTAATGTTATTACTAGAAGGATTAATTCAAGTGCATATTATCAGCAGTAGGAACAAAAATATGTTGATACCGAGTAGGATAGAAAAACTCGTCATCGACTTGGCACAATTAACTGACAAAATGAAAGAAAATAATGGTGGGCATTTGAATGTTAATATTAACTTTTTCGTCGTTATTAAGATGAAATATAGACCAAGAGTTGTGTGTAAAACTCTTCAAATTCTCTAACAGATAAATCAAAATTAAAATGTATTTATACTACTTTATGATCATATTAGGAGTAAAACGAAATGAATTTAATTTTCATTTATTTATAATTAAAGAATTGTTGAGGAATTGAGTAGGCTTAATTAGAAGAACGCCGAGCATTTGCTGTGAGTGGTCAGATTTATTTAAATTCGTACGTACACCGCGTGTCGGATATTGAGATTCAAAAGAGAAGCCCGTTAAGCGAACCACGTTCCGAGTTTTACAGAGAAAATATTACAATGAGCAGACTAGAGCCGAAGCCTTATTATATTAATCAGATAAGATCTGAACGATGAAGATTATATTAATCCCCACCGAACTTGTACTTTTTTTGTGAGAAGACGTATAGCAGAGTTGAAAAGACACGTTGGAACGAGATTCGACAAACACATAAATGTGATAGCTTGCCCCGGAATTGAGATGATTGGGATTCAATTTCAGGAAATAATATTTGAAAACAGTCATTGGGAAATTATCACGGATGAGCTTCGATTTATCCAGAATATAAATAAGACATAGATGGATATTGACGACGTATTAAACGTAGTACTAGGATTAATTTTCACAAATATTAGCAAAAAAAATATCGAAAAGATATTGGTAATAAAGGACTCAAAAAACAAAAATGAAAACATTTCAGAGTTTCTCGAGAATATCATATAAAGGACGAGGAAAAACCTCAATATAAAATTAATTACCAGAGAGTTTCTTAACCAGACAATGAATGAGGATTTTATTTTGACGATTATAAATAATGCGCATTTTAATGATGTAAGAAAATTTATTAGTACTCTCCATAAAGAATCATTTTTATTGACAATCATAGAAACAGAAGAGAAAGATAATGCGATTTCTGCATTAGCAAGTGTTGGATTAAATGTCACCTTAAAAATCAACATTTCTCTTTGTCGTATTATTCTACTTTTACGTAAAGAAAGAAATTTAAGAAAAGCAATTGTTTTGAGTAACCAAGAAAACTGTCTAGATCGGTTAAAGATCTGTTTACGAGACTCGAAATAAGACAATGTTTTATTTGTGGTTAATACTATCAAAGACAATGATTTATTTGAGATACTTCAAGGTATAAGACAAGAACCGGGATATAAGAAACTCCATATTTTCGATCTACAAGATGCAAAAGCACCAAAATTCGCACTTCAAAATGAATTCTATGAATCACAAGTAAAACTCAATCTTCGTGAAAACGTCTTAGCGCCAAATGGGGAATGGGGCACATACAGATGGATGCCATTGCCAGTGAAGCTCACTTCTTCTTTTCGTAAGAAAGCAAAAATTAATAAACCAATTTCTTTAGAATGGACGGAAGACCTACCATTGTCTAGAAGAAAAAATGAAAGTGTCGTAAAAGTAGAGTTTGCAGCATTCGACTTGAGTGTTTACGAGTACTATTTAAATAGTGACGTTAGCTTAGAATCACAAGTATTTCCTACAGAATATTCAGGAAGAGATGAAAAAGGTCGTAGAGTAATGGGGCTTGTTAATAATTTAACTACAAATAATGAAATTTTACCAGATCCTGATTTAACTTGAAATATTCCAGAAAGTTTAAGCTTTGAAGATGCTGCAACGATTCCCCAAGCTTATTTGGCAGCTTTTATTATTTTACATTCAAATAAATGGAGGTTAAAAACAATTAAAACTGTATTGATACATTTTGGTGCTAGTGATATAGGACAGGCTCTTATAAATTTATCTTTATTATATAATTTTGATGTTTACACTACTTATGAAACGGAAGCAGAAAAACGAGTGATCGAGACAATACGACCAAGCTTACAACAGACTCATATTATAAATGTTAAAAATTATAAAAGTTATATTCTAAATATTACAAAAGGCAAAGGTTTTGATTTTGTAGTAGCAAGCTATTCCGTCTTAGACGATATGGAAAATTGTTTAGACATTGTTAAAGATTTTAAAACATTTGGTTATGACTTACGATTGTTGTACGATCCGAAAGGATCGTACGGTGATTAGCGGTATTCCGAAACTCGCGCGCATCCGCTTCCATCGATTAGGATTCTAGATCGATACTTACTGTGAGCATCGATCAACCACCAGTAACTATCGAAGCGCTTCTCTAGCTACCACCCGCCTCTCGCATCCCCACTTCTCATAGCCCGGAAGTACGTACGTCCTGCTGGGACAGTACGAAAGGGGCATTCATTCTATTCTTCACCGGACGCCTACGACTACACATCTTGAGGGTATTATAGGAGGCTTTAAGGAAATTCACAAAGGACAACGAAGAGAATCTCCTAATCTTCAAGACTCGTGAAATGTAAGCCCATTCAACATCACAACCCTTAAGGTTGTGATCGCTATATTTGCGGAGTTCGAGAGGTGAGATCTTTCCAATATATATATATTTCACATCGAGCGGTATTTTCCCTCGTGGTAACGCCACGTGGGTACCTTCTTATTGTATAATCAAGTATTCATCCAGGAGTTTTTATGCCGCAAGGCTTTTTTCCCTGACGAGCCAATAAAGCTTCGCATCTTTTATTGGCTCAATCACGTGTTTTTATTTTACACCTTAACCTAACCCTTTATTCTCCACTTCATAGCATATACAAAGCTTTGTCTGTCTCATGTAAAATTCTTTATTTTCTCCTCGTTCGACTTAAACTGGGATGGATTAAGAGACACTAATATTGAAAAATTATGCAAAAAAAGAAAAAAATCTTCGCATCATGGTTTATTTATTTTATTGCCTAATCTTTTAGAAAATGCAGTAGCTGACAATAAATATAAAAATGTATATTACAAAAAAATGTCATTACTTTTAAAACGACTAAACTCTATACTATGCACAGAATCTTCAATAATCGCTGTTCGCCATTTAATAAAAGATAATTCCGTAGATGGCAACGAGAAAAATATTCTTGTTGGGGAGACCGAAAAGGAGGTAATTTATTTTATTTTTATAGTATAAATTTCATTATTCACTTTTTGTTTCCATTAGCTAACGATAGTATTATTTTTTTAGATATTTTTATTAAATATAAGCTTTACATCTTATTAATCATGATTGTGTTTAAAATAATTTAGCAACGATTTGAAGAAAAGGATCCACAAGAAAAGGAAGTACGTCAGTTCGAAAAATATCTTTATAGCTATGATTAAATAAATACAAAAAAGTTTAATGGAGTTATGCAAGTTACTGTACTTAAAGTATACACGATCAATACGTTTAATTAATTTTCTCTTTGTATCTTAAAAAATAAATAAACAAAATTATACTGTTTTTCGATTTTTATGGCTCTTTCTCCTCTTTTTGCGACTAGTTATTCTAAGTTATTCACTTGTTCCATGAAACACATTTTCTACTGTCTTATACGTATGTAGGTACATAGCTTCGTCAAAGCAAAAAAGTTTTCACTAAAAAAATGTTCTGCGATTAATTATTTTAGAGATGAAGAAAAAAAAACTAATACGACATGTTGCTATTAAGGTTGTCTTTAACATTTAACGATAACTATCGGTCAATTTTATCATTTATAAACTTTTATGAAACTTTTACATTGTTACGTTCTTTTGTCTACTACCAGTATTTTATGCGCCGTTCAATCATCCCCTATGCGTTCCACGTGACATGCCCATCTTAATTATCTTGATTTTACGACGTTAATGATGTCCGTCTTGTTGTACAGTTAATCTACTTATACGTTACGGAGTTTTCTTCATTCGTCCGTTTCTTCGTCGCGTTTTGCACGGTAGATTTGGCAAAAAACTTTATTTTTTTAAACCATAAATTTTGTTTCGTCCCGCAACGTAAACGACATCATTTCAACACCATAAGGGGTTATGCCTAATTAGAATTTTCAAAAAATCGATTTTTTTTTTTTACATTTTCAGAATGTACATATATTTAAATATATTCTCTGAAAATTTAAAGCTAATCCGGTTAATATTTTTGGAGATATACCAGAATTTGTAAGGCCATGTCAGAGTGTAAAGTCGTGCGTTCTGTTCTGTTAGGTACCAAATTTTTTGTAGACTTTCTGTGAAACAGATCCTGCCATAAGCCTATGAAATAAAATATCATGAAATACGATAGGCAGCAGAGATAAGATATTGTTTACCTAAATATTAAGTATTTGCTGCGATAAGTCATTGTACGATCCGAAATGATCGTACGGTAATAATCTATAAGTTAAATCGCGCGCGTCCGATTCTATCGATTTAAACTATAGATCGATACTCATTGCGAGCATCGATACTAGTGACTATCAAAACGTTTTCACAGTTACCCCCACATCTCGCATCCCAACTTCTCAAATCTCTAGTGCGTACGCCCTGCTGGGCCAGTACAAAGGGGCATTTTTTCTATTCCACGACAGGACGCCTACGACGAAACATCTTCAACATCTAAGGATTATAAAAGCTATATTGGACAAAAGATTTAAGAATTCACAAGGGACAACGAAGAGAATATCCTAATCTTTAAGACTTGTGAAAGTAAGCCCATTCAACATCACAACCCTTAAGGTCGTGATCGCTATACTTGAGGAGTGCAAGAGGTGAGATCTTTCCAATATATATATATTTCACATCGACGGTATTTTCCCACGTGGTAACACCACGTGGTGCATTCTTATTGTATAATCAAATATCATCCAGGGTTTTTATGCCGCAAGGCTTCTCCCTGACGAGCCAATAAAAAAAGGTATTGTTTCTTTGATTGGCTCAATCACGTGTTTTATTTTACACCTTAACCTAACCCTTTATTCTCCACTTCGTAGCATATACAAATTGTCAGAGGACTCTTAATTGAGGAATTTTGGCCTTAACAATTGTTATTAAATTTTGGAGAATGGCGAACCTGTTTAGTATTCGCGAAATTCGATGAAGGCAGAGTGGAAAAAATGGGGACAGCAAGAAAAGTTTAACTCTCTTTTCTTTAGGACGTAACACTATATGTTTTCTCAAAAAGAAAACGCAGGTAAGGTAAAGGAACCTGTGCTTGACCATATGCTAAAAGTTGTCCACTTTTCATTAAAACGAGAAAATTAAGCTTCTTTTAAGTATTCGCCTTTCGAAACAAATGCGGTGGATGGGCTATTTCATTTACCGATGCGATGCTTTTATACGTTAGCTTTTATACGATTGTTCATCCTAAGTACGAACGATTAATATTATTAACTACAGTCGTATTTCTCCATACTGTAACTTTCCGAATGTTATCGTTAAGAAAATGTACTTAGTTGACGGTAAGTAATTTTTTACCTTTTAACTCTTTATGTCTAGAATTTTCACTATTTTGATTGCCATTAAATTTCATCTTCATTAACTACACTGTTTTTCGCATCCCAATATTAAAAACTTAATTTACTGAGGGGTCAACTGCCAAATCGTATCGTTCTGATTGTTTCTTTAAGTAGACCTAGATGGTCAATTACTAACACAAAATAATCAAATTTATGTGTTATTTTTAATACACCTATTATACATATCAATTCATTAGAAACGAGTAACAGAACGCTTATATTTTATAGTATAATTTTTTTTAGTAGATAAATGTATGGTCAACTATTACCTTAACCTGCGATCAATTATTGGCTTCATTTAGTTTTCACTATCCTAAGTCACTACCTAATCTTATTAAAATCAACGAAGTGATAAAGTATACTGAAATGTGCGATAATTTTATAGATTATTAAATTATCAAACTAAAAATTCTTCTTATCATGTATGCTTTTAGAAATTATTCTGAAGAAGCAATGAGGGCAGCGAATGAAGATTTTTAGTTAAGAAAAATGCCTGTAAGTACAGCAGTACGAAATTTTGGTGTTCCGAGAATACCTCTCAAATGTATACATTCTGTCATAGAAAATCAAAACAACTTGAAGAAAAAAAAGCAAAAAAAAGATTGCCTTCTACTCTATAAGAATATGTTTTAACGTTAGAACTGCCGACAGTTGAGACGTAGCTGTCTCTGCAAAAACCAGTCAAACGACTGGTCTTTAAAAAGGACATAAAAGTAAAATATTTTTATATTTGTTGACTTATTATTATTTTACAAAAGGAACTCCTTGTTCTGAGATATTGAAAATTATATAATTATAATTATAATTATAACAATAGGTAACATAATGAAGACTATTTGGTATCAAAAATATCAAAGTATTAAAACAGTCAAAATGACTGGTGTTGTAGTTCTAGTGTTAATCAAGATGAAGAAAAAAGAAGAGAGTGAACGATTAAAAAAAGAATGAGCGGAGAAAAGGCAAAGCGATAAGAAAAAAAAAGGAAAGAGCTAGAGCACTTAAAACACGCCATCCGTAATGAAGAAAAATGAAGAAAGATATGGATTATTTATGGGAGAGTTCAGACCTTAGCTTTTACATACCCGATTGTGTGGATAGTGAAGATAACGAATATTCTACGCAAGAAAATATATTGGGAAGAAGAGAAATATTGGACAGGAATAAATGGCTTAGCTTTAAAAAAGATGTTACTAAACATGTAATATTTTTATATGAAGATGAATATTATCCTGGAAAAATCCTTTCTGTTAGTTAAATTAAAGCGACTATATCGTCTATGCAGTAGCATAAGTGATTGTTGGAATGGTCAGAAACTCTTGATTAGATTGCAAATGAGAGATTGTACTTTTTCACATAAATGAGCCTACCAAAACGAGCAAAACGCCAAATACTTACTCTATACCGAAATTCGATTTGAAATGGAATTAAAGTTAAATTTATTTTTCATTGACTTGCAGAATTAGCTTCTACCAACGAGCAGATTGTCAATTTTCAGTTTTCTTAGTTTCACAAATGGTAAACTTTTAAACTAGTGATTGACTTTCCGTCAATATTTATTTTTTTTTCTGTGACACAACTTTTTCAAGAAATATCCTTTTCCGTATGACGTCCGAAGTTCAAAGAATATCTTAACGCATCAATACCTACTATTCAATAAGAATGCAAAAAGTTACTACCATTTAAGATAAACATTTGTCTTAATTGTTCAACGACTGACTCCTTTACATAACTTGTAAAATGTTTACTTTTATAATTCAGTCATTACCCCTTTTTTATTCGCTTTCTTCGTTACCTCTACTGTTTTTCCATTTGTAGTGTATTCGTCTTGTGACGTTCCGCGACGATTCGCCTACCCAAATTTTTCGCAGTGATATAAATCAAGTTGCGCGAGACATCATTCCAGTAGCTCGCATAAATACCAATAGAAACAATTATAAGTAGTACGCATAGATGAATAATCATTACTTTCATTACTCGAATATTCATTCTCTATATTGAAATAAACTATTGAAAAGATTGTCCCGTGCCAGACACAAGCCGGAACCATAAATTATCTCCTGAAGAACCTTTTTCCTAGAAAAAAGAACACCATTCATCCTCCTGTGACGCACGTGACCGCCTTCACTCCAATGCCACGCATAAGAATCTGACACTTCACTAAGATTTTCCGTTGCACCAATATCTATCACCACAGAAATATTTCCTGCTGAATAGAGTTCTTTCTTTTAACCAGCGTGGAAAGGCAATCAACGAATTAACAAATGTCGGGGAAAGGAATTAAATATGAGACTCGTCATGTGAAAGACTAAAGTTTTCAACAGCCACCAACGTTCTCCAATTTCCTTACATAGACCCATTAGTTAACTCATAAATTTCACTGATGCATAGGCGTAGAGGCATCATCAACTAAAATAAAACCTCTCCAAAGATTTCCTTCACATTCATAATAACGAGAACCCCCGCCTATGTTTCAACACATGAAACCTAACATAAAAATGACAACTACAACGCAGGGAAGCAATCCTTACCGAAATCCTAGAGAATGACCATACCTCCTTGCAACAAAATATTATAGACAATTTTCTCTCGAACCATTCCTCGTCCTTTCTTTTCCCACGACTGAGTGTCGCCAAGCTAAGACATATGATGAATATGATGCAGATAGAAATCCATAAATGTTAATCTATAAGAATATATAGAGTATGTAAGAATGTCATAAACATGTAAGCATGTATTAGTAATCCATGAGGACGTAAGAATCTTCTCGGACGGGGATGCACGGGAAGCTTGGGCCAGCTAAAGACAGAGAGTGGGGGTACCAGAGCTACCCCTTGAACGAAGGACTTTTGGGGCTATAAAAGCCAGAGGACATCGCCCCCGCACTCACTTTCAGTTTTAACTTTCAGTTTTCACTTTTGACTTTCACATATAGTTCACACTTCAGTTTTGACTTCATATTATATTTTTACCAGTCATTTTATAACTCGATCGTCACTTATAATTATTCAGTATTTTCCACGTTCACTACTAGCGTCCAGCTATCAAGTGTTCGATTATTATTCGATTTTATTGATCAGTATACAATAAATAATTTACTTTTCGAGTCATTGAGTTGTTCGAACATCCATTGGAAAGAAGCAGCCCAAGCTTCCTGCGCAATCTTGAGAACGACCAGCCATTGTACCACATACTGTAAGTCACAAATTATCTTTATTTTCATTAAAATTATTGATAAATCAGAGCTGCGGTTACCAAATCTTCTCCCTTGCTTCAAACCTTCCTCAATCCATCCTCTTTATCGTACGCTTTTAGCCAGACTTTATCACTGTTTTAAACGAGAAACGAACCAGCCTGATCCCGGTTAAACTCGGTGAATGCAGTGACCATAAACAGGCATTACATATACTACTTATCAAAACTCGTCCTCTAGGACGTAACAGTCTATATGTTCATTTTTCTATTAATTTGTTATCGTTTATTCGTTATCATTATTTTAAACTCGTTTACTTTTCTGTTTAACAACGTCTACTAATATTGTAGGATGTGAAAATATTTAGCACTTATTAGTTTGTTCTATATATTTTATGAAAGAGTATATTCGAAAACGTATTAAATGCACTAAAGATTTAAATATTAATAATCCTGTTTTTATAGCGTTGTAGCACGTTTTTGAATAAATATTTAAAAAATATTTTCGACATTCGTTGAGGAAACTTTTCATGTGCGAGTTAATTCTGTATTAATAATGTTTTGGCATTATTCTAATATGATACGGATTTCCACGCGTGGTGTCAGAGTTCGCCGCCTGTAAGTGTCTTACGAGAGACTCGCTTTAGCTGGATTTAGTGAAGGCCAGGTCGCACTTTCCCCTTTCAATCACGTGTTGACGTTGAAAACTGATGCAACGCAGTCGTGGAATACTAAAGTCCTGTGGGGAGTGTTGAATATCAAAGAGTAAACACAGATAAGAAGGTAGGCGACGAAAGACTATCGAAATAAGGGAAAGACGGTGCTTGAACCACTCTTTGTAAGCGAAGAAGTTGTGTGTGTGGGTCCGTGTGAGTTTAGAAGGTTTTCGAGTGGTGTCGGTGATTTGTTTATTGGACCGAGCTGGACGTTGGGAAAATTCGAGAAAGTTTCGAGAATGTTCCGTTCCTCGGAGATGGAGGGTGGGGGAGAAATCTCTTAAGGAGAGGACGGTCACGCGTGAGCGGCGGTTTTTTCGGGGGAGGACAGAGAGAACCGAGCGACGATAGCGAGCGATACGATACGAGAGTGATTAGCGAGCGAAGAGTGAAAGAATAGCGAGTGAGTAGTGACTGTGTGAGGTCTGAGTGAGTGTGAGTAGTTGCGAAGCGTACTTATATTGTAACTGTAATAAGCAATAACTTGTGAAAATAAAGAATATCTTTTATATCTCAAGTAGTGTCGGCAACACGGGGGGATTAGATATCCTTAGCCGGATACAGAACGATTGATTTCCCTACAAATTGGGGGCTCAGCCGGGATCTACATCAAAAGTCCGGTGCTACGGAGATACAGAAGATATAGAAAAAGCGGTGAACTTTAGAGTGAAGTCTTGAGTTTGGAAATGGATACCAATTCATACGGTGAATTAACGGTGATGCAGCTTAAAGAGCGGCTTCGGGAGTTGAACCAACCCACTGCGGGTTCGAAAGCGGAGCTGATGTCAAGGCTAATGGACATTGAGTTAAGCGGTGTGCGAATTCCAAGAAATTCGGGAAAGGAGCTTCAGGATGAAGCGCATGCAATCTGTTCGAGAAAGGACAAGAACTACGGGGCTGCCCTCTCCGGCGCAATCACGAGCGCTGAGGAACGAGAAAGTTTGCTTCGTCAAGAGATAAAACAGTTGCAGCAGAAGATTGAGGAGCTCTCTCAACAATCAATGACTGCTCCGGTCGAGAACAGAGTTACGGTGGAACGAAATTCAGTCGCGATGAGGCGCGAGGAATTAAGTCGCCCGCAGATAGGATTGACGACGGTCGCGGAGATGCTAAGTTATTACGACAGTGAGACTCCCTACGATCACTGGGAACGGCAGTTCCTTGCCTTAAAAAGGATACACCATTTATCTGACGGAGAAGCGACAGTGCTGTTTAGGCTACGCTTAAAAGGGAAAGCTGCAGAGTGGTTTCACTCGAGAGCGGAATATGCTGACATGACGAACGAGGAACTACTATATGAAATAAGGAAGATGTTTCGACATCTCTCTTCTTGTGTCGATAGGAAAAGGGAGTTTATGCGACGACAGTGGAAGCATGGTGAACGCTTCAGTGAATATTTCCATGATAAGGTGATCCTGGGGAACTGTGCGTCCGTCAGTGAGGAAGAACTGATCGAATATCTGATCGACGGAATCCCTGACACGACCTTGCAGAACACGGCGAGGATCAGGGGATTCCGAGACAGATCCGAACTTTTTCTGCATTTGAGAAGATACAGCTGCCGACGGGGCCCGAGGCTAACCGGGCACGGAGGAGACCGGAAGAAGTCGAAGGAGAGTCAACATGGCGCAGACCTATGGAAATGGTGGGGCAGCAAAGACCGAGTGGACAACAACGAGTCTTCGACGGCTGTCACAATTGCGGAGAGAGAGGACATCGAGCAGCATTCTGTCCGTCGAGGGAGAAGGGCACGAGATGTTACAGCTGCCAGGGTTTCGGTCACATTTCTGCTGGATGTCCTAAAAGGGCACCATCGGTGACGATGGTTCGGGTCGGTGAGGATTCCTCGGCAGATAAGCAGTATGTGAAAAAGGTTGTTACGATAAACAATGCGGAAATTCCTGCGCTAATAGATACGGGCAGCCAGATCACGTTAATAAGGGAAAGCGCCTACGCTGATATTGGAGCTCCGCGAATAATAAACGAACGCGTCAGTTTCAGGGGTGTGGGTTCAGAATTGTTTAAAACGCTAGGTCATTTTACGGCCACTATCGAGGTTGACGGGGAAGCGTATGAAACTAAAATACACTTGGTATCTAATTCGTGCGTGCGACATGATCTTATCTTAGGGGGAAATTTCCTAAAAGGCGTGAGATTGGTGGTAGACTCGGGAGACATAGAGGTCGGGCGTTCGAGTAAAACGCAGCCAACAGCAGACGATCTGCCAGACGTGTTTAATATAAATGTTTGCGAATTGGAGAGCGAAGTAGATTTATCTCATCTAACGGTTCCTGAAATTAGAGAGAGCGTGACCTCGTTAGTAGAAAGCTATAGGCCGGAGAAGAAGCGGGAGGTGGGAGTAGAAATGACAATCGTTTTAACGGACAAAAATCCCGTTTACCAGAGGGCAAGGCGTTTATCTATGGCGGAGCGTGACGAGGTAAACAAACATATCCAGGAATGGTTGCGCGACGGTATCGTACAACGGTCGATTTCGGACTACGCGAGTCCGGTCGTGCTAGTACGGAAAAAGGATGGCTCGTCGCGATTGTGTGTAGATTACAGGCAACTTAATAATAAGATAGTCAAAGACCGCTATCCGTTGCCGTTGATAGACGATCAGTTAGATGCGTTGCAGGGGGCGAACGTGTATAGCACGATTGATCTCAAGAACGGGTTTTTCCACGTTGCGATAAAACCCGAAAGCCGAAGGTATACATCATTCGTTGTGCCGGATGGACAGTACGAATTTTTGAAGGTACCTTTTGGCTTATGTAATTCGCCAGCAGTTTTCCAAAAATTCGTAAACGCAGTATTCAGAGAATTGATTAACGAGAAGATTGTATTAACGTATCTGGACGATGTAATTATACCTGCAATAGATGTGAATTCGGGCATTGAAAGGTTAGAGCTTGTTTTAAAGATTGCGAGTGAAGCTGGATTGGTAATCAATTGGAGAAAATGTCAGTTATTAAGAAATAGGGTAGAGTTTTTGGGCCACGTAATTGAGAACCATACAATACGGCCGTCTGATCACAAGACGGATGCGGTGCGTAAATTTCGAAAGCCGACAACCTTAAGGGAAGTTCAAAGTTTTTTGGGACTTACGGGATACTTTAGAAAATTTGTGGATCATTATTCATTGATCGCCAGGCCACTTACGGATTTACTCCGAGGCAACCAGGGGTTTCGGTTCGACGACGAACACGTGCGAGCGTTTAAAAGGCTGAAAGAAGTGTTGACGGACGGGCCGGTCTTGAAACTATATAGGGTGGGTGCAGAAACGGAACTCCATACGGATGCGTCAAGTTTCGGGTTCGGAAGCATACTGTTACAACGTGATGGCGACGATGGCGCCTTACACCCGGTATACTATGCGAGTGGAAAGACGAACCCGGCGGAAGAAAAATACGCTAGTTACGAGTTGGAGTGTTTGGCAATAATAAAATCGCTGCGCAGGTTTCGTGTATATTTACTCGGTATACCTTTCAAAATTGTGACTGACTGTCGTGCGTTCGCGTTAACGATGAAGAAAAAAGATTTATGTGTTCGCGTAGCGAGATGGGCATTGTTACTCGAGGAGTTCGAATACACGATTGAACATCGATCAGGGACTAGCATGAGACATGTGGACGCGCTCAGTCGTTACCCACTGCCCGAGTGTATGGTGACATACGAGAATAGCGATAGCGTGAGCGCCCGGTTAAAAAGGGCTCAGGCGGCGGATGAGTGTATTAGCAAGTTGATGGAATCAATCCAGAAGAGTCCGATCGACGGCTACTGTATTCGGGGTGGTCTTCTGTTCAAGGCTGTCGATGACGATTACAAGTTAGTGGTGCCCCCCTCGATGCAGGGTAGCATAATTAGGAAAGCGCACGAAATCGGACATTTTGCAACCGGCAAAACAGAATCTTTAATTAGACGAGATTATTGGTTCGCGAACATGAGAGCGAAGATAGAGAAAGTGATCGGAAATTGCATTAGCTGCATCCTAGCGGAACGTAAGGGCGGAAGGGGTGAAGGGCTTTTGTATCCGATAGAGAAGGGGGAGGCCCCCCTAGATACGTACCATATCGATCATTTGAGGCCTTTGGCTTCAACTAAAAAGAGTTATAAGCACATCCTGGTAATCGTGGATGCATTCGCGAAGTATGTGTGGCTATACGCCACCAAAGGCACCACGAGTGCCGAGGTCATACTCAAATTAAGTAAGCAATCGGTAGTTTTCGGGAATCCCCGTCGGGTAATATGTGATCGCGGTACGGCGTTTACATCGAGCGAGTTCCGAACCTATTGTATGGAGGAGGGTATAGAGCAGGTAACCATTACGACGGGGGTGCCGCGGAGCAATGGACAGGTGGAAAGAATTAATAGGGTTCTGATACCAGTTTTGACGAAGCTAGCGGCTCCTCACCCGGGGGACTGGTACAAATACCTCGATCGGTGCCAGAGATTCCTAAACGCAACACCTAGCAGGAGCACGGGGGTGACTCCTTTTAAGCTTATGTTCGGGGTGGAAATGAGATTACGGGGGGATCCACCGCTGAAGGAGCTCTTAGAAAACGAGTGGGTTGCGTTATTCAACGAAAATCGATGCGAGTTGAGGAGACAGGCTAAAGAAAGTATTGAAAAAATACAGCAGGAAAATAGGAGAAATTTTAACAAAAATAGGAAAGACGCTAGAGCCTATATGGACGGTGATTTAGTAGCGATAAAGAGAACCCAGCAGGGACCGGGGCAAAATTAGCGGCCAAATACTTCGGCCCGTATAAAATAGTCAAAGCATTGCGAAATGACCGGTACGTAGTTCAAAAGGTGGGTGAAGGTGAGGGACCGAGGGAGACTAGCACGTTGGCCGAAAACATGAAAGCGTGGATTGACGATGAGGAGTTCCCAGAAGAGTTCTCTTAAAGAAAAAAAAAGAAGTGTAATACTTAGTAAGGAATAAAGGTTAAGATTTAACGATAACCACTTTTGTTTGCGTAGTAATATAAGCTTTTGCATGATTTGATTATAAGGGTAATTATTCTGTTTATTACTTCATTGGTAGCACTGTGTAGTTATGTAAGATTTTGTGCAATTATAGTGCGAGATGCGAGCGATTGAACGAACCAAGAATGTGAGCGTGGGTGCAAGTCAAAGAGCGCGAAGCGAGAAAAAGATGTAAGTATGTATGTGTGGCGTGAACTGTTGTGCCGACAAGGAGGGAATAAATATCTGAGGCCAGATATCCTTTTTCAAGGGGGTGAGTGTGGGGAGTGTTGAATATCAAAGAGTAAACACAGATAAGAAGGTAGGCGACGAAAGACTATCGAAATAAGGGAAAGACGGTGCTTGAACCACTCTTTGTAAGCGAAGAAGTTGTGTGTGTGGGTCCGTGTGAGTTTAGAAGGTTTTCGAGTGGTGTCGGTGATTTGTTTATTGGACCGAGCTGGACGTTGGGAAAATTCGAGAAAGTTTCGAGAATGTTCCGTTCCTCGGAGATGGAGGGTGGGGGAGAAATCTCTTAAGGAGAGGACGGTCACGCGTGAGCGGCGGTTTTTTCGGGGGAGGACAGAGAGAACCGAGCGACGATAGCGAGCGATACGATACGAGAGTGATTAGCGAGCGAAGAGTGAAAGAATAGCGAGTGAGTAGTGACTGTGTGAGGTCTGAGTGAGTGTGAGTAGTTGCGAAGCGTACTTATATTGTAACTGTAATAAGCAATAACTTGTGAAAATAAAGAATATCTTTTATATCTCAAGTAGTGTCGGCAACACGGGGGGATTAGATATCCTTAGCCGGATACAGAACGATTGATTTCCCTACAGTCCAAGCAGTGCTAACGTGTACATTAGATATGCAAAAGTAATTTACATTCATATGGTCACTTTATTTTCTACAAAAACCAGCTAATCAAAAAACGATATTACCATTACAATTCGTGGCAAGTTTCAATATTGCAAAAATTTTAAATGCAAATATAAAGAGTAAATAGAAACGTTATTCTTCATATAATTTAAAAAACTTTTTTGTAAAACAGAAAACTAAGATTTAATGTTTCTAAACAACGAATGTAATATAGTATATAAGTATTTGTATTGAATTAATTTATATATTGGTAAAGCAGAAAACTTCTTTAGAATCAGAGTAATTTGAAACTCGATAAATCAGAATAGTGTGAAACTCTATGAAAAAAATGCGTCACTAAAAAGAAACAAACATAAAAAAAACAACATGTGTGCAGATCACACGTGCTATAAGTGATATCTTTAAAAAACTGAGTTTCGTGAGAAGGAGATGAATGCACCATATCAGAAGTAAGATAATAGTAGGATTCAATTATTATAATAATGTTAGATATAATATATCAAATATCATCGGTATTATCTTGGGATCAAGATAGTTAACAAAACCTATCATTTTTGAAATTGAATCAATTAAGATAGAATGCCGAATGCGATAGCCATAGATAGAAACAAAAATTGTAGAATGCTTGTCGACGGAAAGAAACGCTGTCCTAACCTAAGTAAATATAATAAATCCTTTTTTGTAACTCAGGTAGATGAAAGTCTTTCTGTGAATTTAAGATATCTTTATCATGGGTCAGCATACTATAGTATTATTTTTTTTGCAACTAATACCTTTAGATCCTTGAAAAAGAACAAAACAATTTTGGTCATATTTTTTTCATTCCATTGAGTTTGGAATTACAATGATTCTAAAATATATTTTTCCTTTCCGTTGTTTTATTTTATAATTATTTTATTTAGGAAAAATTTTTTTCCTTATTTCTAAAATAGGTTATATTATTGTTTTTTCATTGAAAATATAATAGCAAGTTTGGTTTATTTCTTTGTGTCACGTGTCCAGTTTCTCCTATTTAAAAATGTTTCTATTTTATTAAAAAATTAGTATAAATTTCCTAAATATGCAAATATTATAATGAAAATAGACAAAGCATCGGTATCGTTCGAGAACCTTTTAACCTCACACAAGCTTACACAACTTAACAACTTACAAAGACAGACTATCGACACTATCGTGGCCGTTTCTTTGCTCGGTTATATCGCTTGGTTTCATCGCTCCGTAACATCACAGCCGTTTCATTCTTTTCAAATCACCCTTATTCTAAAGAAGTTTTTACTTCAAAAAAGTAGGTATTAACGATTAAACATTATTAATAATCGTTTTTGTCGTCTAAGACATTTTTAAATGGTAAATGCAATTACAAGTTTATAGGAAACTTAGAGAATAAACACAATAAAATTATTTGCAGATAATAACTTGAAGTAAATATGAAAACATTTATAAAAAATGTTCTTGATTAAACAGTCTGAATAAATTAATTTGAAATACTTATTTGAGCGTCTTTTTGCCTATTTAAATGCGTTTAATATGCATTAGGCTACACTATAAATGCTCTAATAAATAAAACACATCATTCCTTAGGCTTCTGATGACCTGTGACTTTAACTTCCTTTCTTTTTTGTCATGTAATTCTTTCAAACTGACGTAAATAGCAATACACTGTTATATAAGATAGATCATTTAGAAATACCTATCGAACATTTCTAATGAAAAATCTAAGTTTTTAAATATAACGATAGATTAAGATTTTAAAATATTAGGGATCATAAAATAGCAAGTAATATATTAATAAAAATTTTACAAATTATTTTTTTAATCCTTAATCAATTTGTATCACTTTGTAATTTAATAGACAACTGTAAATGTTGAGATTAGAGGTGGTTGATAATATGATAAGCAGACTTAGTTGCTAAAAACTATATTTAATTACAACAAAAACGCGCAATGCCTACCGCGTTACTCTTTTTTCGTTACTCGTTCGGCTTCGAGAGCAGATTCGGACAAAGGACCACTACATACCGTTACACGTAAAGTGCTCCTGCCGCTGCTTTTAAGAAAGGATATTAGGAAGGCGTATGGTTGGAAGTTGATAGGTCACGCGTTGTTTACTTTCTTATTAACGCTGTAGATAGTGCAATATTAATTTACATTTCCCAACAGTAAATCTTGTTGTCATAAAAATCTTTAACAAGAACAAGAATAATTACACTAGATTTACGGACCGAGCCAATTTGACTCATTAAAAATTTGATCACTATATATATATATATATATATAAAACTTTAATATTACTTTTTAAAAACATACGTTGGTTTTTAGTTAAGTAATAAAATATATGTAAACTTTTATTCCTCTTTACCGCAGACCCCTTCATTTCGCATTATCGAATGTAGTATACCTATTTTCACGGTTGTGAGCCAATTTGACTCATAGAATGGTTTAACAGTTTTTTCGCCCAGACAATGTCTAGAGTTAAATTTATAGACATACTTCGGTTCATACGTTTTGTTACAAAAATGAACGCAGTGAAAGACTGAAGACAGACAAATTTGCCTTGATTTCAAAAATATGGAAAAAATTTATAGAGAATAGTCAGGCTTGTTACAAACCTGACGCAAACATAACGATCGATTAGCAATTATTCCCTACTAAAGCTAAATGCCGATTTAAGCAGTATATGTCGAATAAGCCGGATAAATTCGGCATTAAATTTTGGCTGACATCCGATGTTAGAAGCAAATATCTTATAAACGGTTTTCTGTACTTGGGCAAGGATGAAACCCGAGGATCAAACATTTCCCTGAGCGAATTTGTAGTAACTAAGCTTGCAGAGCCATATTTAAGCTGTGGACGAAATATTACTACAGATAATTTTTTTACTAGCATTTCACTTGCAAAAAAGTTACTTGCAAAGAAAACTACTTTGGTTGGCACTATACGTGCAAACCGAAAAGAATTACCTAAAATTGCGAAAGCCAAGAAAGATAAAATGACACAGTTTTCTACAAAACTGTATAGATCTGAGAATTGTACCCTGACCATTTATAAAAGCAAGCCTAATAAAAAATGTTGTTTTACTACTAAGTACAAAACATAAAAATATAACAATTGAAAAAAATAAAAAACTTGTTCCAAAAACAGTAACCTAAAATAATAGCACCAAGTATGGCGTTGATATACTTGACAAAATAGCCCGAAAATATAGCGTTAAAGCAAGGTTACGCAAATAGCCTCTACAAATTATCTACAACATTTTAGATTTAGCAGCTATCAATGCTTGGATTCTGTATAAAGAGACGATTCAAGTAAATATTTCACGAAAAAATTTTATTTTTTAATTGGCTGAAGAGCTAAGAAGCCAATATAGAGAAGAAGTCGAGAACACTTCCATTCCAATGACAGAAATTCATGCTACTGACGCACGGAAGAATTATCAAGTTCCACAATCATGCAAAAGAAACAGATGTAAAAACCATTGTGCTAAATGTAATAAAAAAGTTTGCGGACTGTGTGTCTCAAAAACAGAGTTTATATGTAAAAAATGTTTTCCATGAATCTTTGGTAATAAACATTTCATTTAAATTGATTTGGAACTATTTTCTTTGAAAAAAAAAACTTCAATTTTCTCGTATGAGTCAAATTGGCTCACTTCAGTAAAAATAGATATATAATCAACATCCGTAAATCTAGTGTTAAAAGAATCATGTGTGCAGAGAGTTATAGATATACAGCAAAATCGTAGGATGTTTATAAAATGAAATATAATTCGTCAGAAATTAGGTAAATATAAATGATCTTTTTTTTTTGAAACTCAGGTATAAAATTTTTTTTTGTTTAGTATGGTTTTCAATTTCCCGTTTTCATCTACATTCTTGCGTTGCTAACAAACATTTTAGGATAGACGAAATAAAGACATTACAAAAAACATATGGAAAATACTGCTGGACACAATGAAGGTTCTGGTAAAATACAATGAAAGATCTAACAGAGATATTCTCTAGAAATGTTTTTTCAACTCTGTAGCCTTCCACACCTCGAGACCCTTGATATTTATAACATATCTTGTCTTTATTCTTTGGACCACAAACTTATCTTTCTAAATACTCTCGTCTAAATAAAAACCTGAACAACGAAAAATCTAAAAACAGCATTGAATCGTATCGCTCTCTTAGCTTATCGAACTGTGTAAACAACGAGTCTCGAATTTGGGACCCGTGGTAAACTTCACCAATTCACGCTGGGCGTTCAACATCTTAAAAATGTTTTTATTTTATTGAAAAATTAGTATAAGTTTCTTATATATGCAAATATTACAATTTGTAATATAATTCTCATACATACGTGGGTCAGTACATGTCTTTGGATATTTTTTATAAAAACGTGTTCGGTACCAAATCATTTGTAGACGATAAACTTATATTTAGGTATTTTTTCTTACATTCAATTTCAGTTGAAGAAAATCATACGATAATTTTATGGAATCAAATATCATAGAATACGTTAGGCTTTAGTTAGGTATAAGGTATCGTCAATTTAAAAGGTTCCACTTAAGGATAAAGAAAATTTATGATGGTCATAAATTCTCAAATCATTTCAACGACCATCGAAACATAGTGTCGTAAGTAAAAGCATACCAGCATCGGGTCTTTCGAGTGGTATACAACACTTAAGTAAATATGAGATAATGCACATGGGCAGGGTACTATTCGGAAAGGAAATTCCTTATGTTCCCAGAAATCCCCCACTACCATCCTTCCCAAAAACATAAACTTTCCCATCGGGTCACTCTGGTGGGTGGACCCTCCTACTAGTAGTTAATAAGTTGCATTCAATTCCTTCCCTCTCCAAAGTGGTGTAACTAACTTAGATATAAAAACATGTGAAATCAAGTAAGAACTCTCTGCCCGCTAGAGTCTATTATACACTTTGTTCATTATACATTTTTGTGTTATACATTTTACACATCATACATTTATACAGTCCACATTAAACAATTGTAACATAGTCGCCAAGACTTAAGCTAATAAATCATTGTTGACTGAAGAACTGCCTTTAGTATACTACAAAACCACTCACACCGTATTAATATACCGTCGTGAGACTTCCGTATAAAACGTGCGTATAATTGCAACTTCAAAATTGTTCGTTAGTTTGAAAAAGATTCGCGTCAGCATAATATATAATGCGCGCGAACATATTTTGGTCCTTCGAGCCGAATATATCAGTCGAATTTATCAGCCGGATTAAACAGTCGGACTTATCAGTCGGATATATCTACTACATCGCAAGTGCGCGATCATATTTGTAGACAATCAGACATTGAGTGAAGAGTGAAGCGAAGAGTGAAGTGAAGAGTTAACATAAAACAAAATTACGGACAGTCTAGTCATCCAATACGTGGTCCACTACAACAAAGATATTGGCAACCTTGACCATATTTTTTCACACAAAATCATCATTCGTAAATCAATCAAGGTAAGCACGTTATAATAAAGAATTACCAAGTCTATCCTTTTCTTGTCTTATTTAACTACATAAATCATGGCTAATAAAAATGCAAAACAAATTGCCGAATTAATTCATCGACGTGGTATTTTAAAGGCAAGACTAACACATTGTAAAAAATTTGTCGATAAATTCGGGGAACATGACGATAAGACGCTCTTATCGGTTCGCATTTAAAAATTAGATGAAACATTTAATCCATTTAATGATATACAAACTCAATTGGAAATGCTAGAACCCACTGTAGATCATCTCGCTAATCGATTAGAAAGATTTGATTCTTTTGAAGAAGCAATCGGAGATGCCAGGCATCGGTTAACACCATTTACGGATACGCGACTCACGGTTACGTCACGTGAGCAAGCCAGTCATACAGCGACTTCTAACGAATTGCAGAATAACACTGCAACTATAAGATTTCCAAAGATAAAACTTCCCAAATTTGACGGAAGGTACGAACACTGGCGAACTTTTGAAAATACGATTCAAAACATGATACACCAACAACAAAGTTTGTCCAACGTGCAGAAATTCTAGTATTTACGCTCAGCTTTAAGCGGAAATGCGGCAAAGGTCATCGATTCATTTGATATTACCAATGAAAATTACGAAGAAGCATGGAGTCTTCTAAAACTAACCTATGATAACGAATGAGTGATAGCGCTAAGACACATGCAAATATTATTGGAATTACCCGTTTTAACCAGAGAATCCTCAACAGATTTACGACAGTTAATATTAGATGTACAACAACATATACGTGTATTGAAATCTTTCGGACAATCGGTAGAAGGAAACAATGTATTTCTTTTGCAACCCGTCTTTTCGAAATTAGACAGGACAACGCGAAAAGAATGGGAGAAAATTTTAACAATCAATGCGATACCTCCATTCTACAGTCTCCTTTAATTCTTGAGACAATATACGACGCATGACGACTCATCAACGGCAGCGGCTAACGCTCAGTTAAGATATAATAGTTCAAACAAATCAAATAAACTACAATCAAGGTACGAATTTTCAAGGACTATGCCAAAGAAACAAGTATTTTTGACAAACAATATTACACCATGTCATATTTGCCAAGCTCAGCATCGAGTTTTTCAATATGAAAAATTTATTAGCTTATCTATACCAGAGAAGATAGAAGCGGCAAGACAAGCAACTATTTGTTTCAATTATCTACGACCGGGACATAAAACAGTACAATGCAAAAGTGGTAGATTTACAATATGTAAAAAACAACTCAACACATTATTACACTTGCCGACAGTACAAGATTCTACTCCTCCCAAACAAGAATGACATTCGGTTCATCCAATGTCATTGCCTAGTGGAAGTGCTCTGATAGCTAACACACACGTATACGAACTTCTTATCACTGCACAAGTACACGTATTAGATACAAATCAAAAGATGATTCGATGTCGTAATCTACTGGACACATGCTCCAATTTAAATTTCATCACAGAGCGCTTAGCAAAGAAAATTAATTTACCGATGGACAAATGCGATATATCCATCGGCGGTTTAAATAATATCACCACTATCACAAATCATGTAGTAACCGCTACAATACAATCGCGATACAACACTTACGCGAAAACATTGCGTTTCTACACAGTACCACATATTTCTGGTTTACTTCCAAGACAAACATTCGATCGTTCACAATTGAAACTTCCAAGAAACATAAGACTCGCCGATCCGACATTTCATCAACCGTCGGAGGTTAATATGCTTATTAGCACTGGTCCAAGCTTATCAATGTTTTGTGTAGGACAAATCAATTTATCATAAAACTTAGGATCAGATTTATACATGCAAAAAACCGTACTTGGTTGGGTTACTGGCGGAATTATTATCAATGAATTTGAAATCCCATAAAAATTCATATCATATCACCCCATTGCAATTCAACAAGACTAAATTTTGGGAAATCGAAGAACCATACGTCATTCAACATCACACAGATGAGGAAGTAGCATGTGAGCGTCATTTCATGGACAATGTCAATCGTGACGAAACTGGTTGTTATATAGTAGTCTTACCATTCAACATAAAAAAATCTCAAGTACAAGATTCCAAGGCAATAGCTTAACACAGATTCAATGCTTTGGAGAGACAATTCAAGAAAAATCCAAAGTTCAAACAACAATATACTGTAGATATGCAAGAATACATCGATCTCCAACACATGACAGAAACACAAGAGAAGCATTCTGCGAAAGGAGAATTCTATTAACCTCATCACACGTCCTGGAAAGAAACAAGTACTAAGAATATTATTATGAATCAAATATATTTTATGAAGAAGCAAAATAAAAATGTGACAGTAATTTACTTGTTTTTGAATGGAATTTGTCAGCTGCTCTTAATGTATTCTACAGCGTTCTCTAATTCTTTTTCTCTGATGTATCTCGTAATCCTTCTTTTTTTTTAAATATTTCAAACAATACAATTATTATATATTCTATGTATTTTATAATTATTAATTATAATATTTGCGAAATAAAGAATTTAATATAAATTTTTCAATTAGATAGAATCATTTTTAAATAGAAATAGAAAAATACAATAGAAAAATAGAAAAGAAATAACACGTTTTGTAAAAAAAAAAGACTATAGACATGAATATTAACTCATCGATAAAAAAGATTATAAATATAGATTAAATATCAACAGACCTTCCATGTTTTTTATAATTCTGTTCTCAGAGGTCAGCACCAAGGAGGTGCGGGACGCCACAAAACATAATTAATTTATCGTTGGGACGACGCGATAGAGATTGCACAGTCGAGAACGATCTTAGATGGTCAAGCGCTATTCGAAATACGCGTTGTAGCATTATGACGTCACGCTACTTCTAAAAACATCAATGCGAACGGTGGGGCGGTGACACTCGCATCCTTCCTACTAAAATCTGACCCTCAATCGCATCCACAATGACCCGAAGGTCATGTTCTGCGTTCTTGATAACCCTTGACAGGTCCCGCTCCGTTGACAAGAGGGCCTTGTCGTCTGCATAGCAGACCACACGGGAACCACCGGTCAGTGGGACACGGAGGACACTGTCGTAGGCCACATTCCACAACGTGGGGCCAAGGACAAATCCCTGCGGCACTCCACAGCGCACGACCCTACTCGCGAGCCCCCCGCCCTTGATGCTATACACTAGCTTGCGGTCTCGGAAGTATTCGCACAGTACGCCCAACATATGTGGCGGAAGGCCCTTGTTTTCCAGAGCCCCCACAATGACCGGCCATGGTAGTGAATTGAAAGCGTTGGTAATATCCAAGCTGACAAGGATCACCACATTTTGGTCCCGCACATTCGTGTTCACGTAGTCCCTGACGGACAAGATCGCGTCGACGGTCGATCGGCCCGTCCTGAACCTGTACTATGCCGGGGACAATGCCCCGCTCTGTTCCAGGAATCTGTTCAATCGGTTCACTAAAACCCTCTCGAACAGCTTCGCGACCTCGCTTACGAGGCATATCGGCCTGTACGATCCGGGCTGACCAAAGAGCTTGTCTCTTCCCTTCCTTAACAGCACTAGTCTGGTCTCCTTCCAGCTGGTCGGAAACGTACCGCCATTCACACAGACCGAGAAGCATTGTGCAAGGCCACGACCACAAATCGTCGCCGCATGCCGCACAACACAGCCCGGCACCTCGTCAGGGCCAGGAGCCTTCCCTCCAGCAATCTTCGCAGCGGCAGCCGAGACTTTCTCCTCCGAGATGGTGACATCCTCCAGTGCGGTCACAGGCAGCGGGGTGTATTCCGGCTGGTTTGGGAACAACCTCGCCAGGACCCGCTCCAGGTCTGCCTTCTCCCTTGTCTCGGCAATGGGTGGGGAAAAAGGTCTTAGTTTGCCCATGACCATCCTGTACGGCCTCCCCCAAGAGTCCTCCTCCAACAAACCTAGAAGGTCCAGCCACACCTCCCTCTTGGCCTCCTTTATAGCCCTAGCAAGAGCCCCCTTTGCAACCCGTCGAGCCTCCATGCATCGCTCGACCTCCCGGGGATCCTGCCTCCTCCTGGCCCTGGTCAGCCGCCTCCTGGCTGCCGTCGCAGACGCCCTGTGGTCAACGATCTCAGCCGACCACCAGGGAACACTTCTCCTTCAGTGGGCCCATCTAACATATTTGCGCGCATAGACACTGGTACCCCCACTAGCACTATCACTAGCACTACCACCAGCACCAGCACAAGGCGCGCCATCGCACATCGCTTCCCGGACCAAGCCCCCCGTAAGAAACGCCGCGGAGAGTCTGTCCCGGTCCAAGGTACCGATCGCCCAACGGGGAAGCTTTCTTCCCGGCGACCCCGACGCAACCCTGACAAGACAATAAACCAAAACACTGTCTATTTGCTCAACCACGTGTTTAATTTAATTTTATTATCACTTTTCTTATCCTCATTTCTAGCAGACTAATTACCGAAAGGATTCCATGTTGGAGAAATCTGCGCAGACAGGAATATATGCGACGTTCCCGCCCGGTTTCTATGCAGTAACAAATGTCAAGTAAAAGTTCCCTCAAAAATGAGTGCACCCCGACGTCTATGCATTGCAAGGATATTCGATTACCGATTAAATCGTTTATCATTTCGGTTTCTATTCTGATTATAACCGATTTTATTACAAAAATAATAAACATTTTATAATGATTAGTTAATATTTTATTTATCTTCCGTTTTGCTTAAATCCTGCAATCGCCTTTTTTGATCTTACCGCTAAAGACGGTTCCCATTAACTTTTATACGTCTCAGAAATAAAGTTTATTTTTAACTAAATTTATACTACTGGGAAAATTATAAAGAATAATACTTGACGAAACATCACACAAACGAAATATTCTCCTATTTACCTAACGTACTTTTGTGTAACTAATTTTATTGTGTTTTTTCTTTCAATTTCTTATAAACTGCTTAATGTTATTACCATTTAAAAATCTCATTGATAAGATAGGTACTACCATTGCATCATCGTTTTTAACTGTGTTTGTTTTTTTTTGGTAAACAAGTCCATGAAATCATTATTTATAACTGTTAATAAAATTACCAGTATTAATAATTAATGATACTTCAAAAAAAGTATAAAATATAATTTTTATTTATATTCCATAAAATTAAATAATCTATCGTATATAATTTGCAGATATTACAATTATTTAATATTATAAATTGCTTATAAAGTGTATTAGCTATTCAAAAGTTATATGAAGCTTTAAAGAATAAACTTGGCGAATACCCAATTGTTACGATAGAAAAAATAATCGTGCATTATTAAACATCTTACAACATGTCAGAACTACGTAATATTAAAATATTCTTTTACAAATATACAATTATTTTCTTTGAAAATTTGGACATAATTTTTTCTTCAAATAGCCACAAATGCAAATATGATATAAGCCGAGATTGTAAATTCTATTAAAATGTTATGGGAAGAATATTTAGGCTAATGTAGTATTGAGGGTGCCGCGTGGCGTCGTGACGGTGGTCTCGTAGACGCTACATTGTTCTTCCGTTGTTTTTTTTTTTTGTGTGCTGTACGTCTCGAAGTGCGTGCGTTGTTAGTTATAGGACGTCAACCGAAATGCGTGGACGTAGCGTTTCTTATTCTTAATTTTCTTTTGTTCTTTTATGTAATGCATATTATTATATCTAAAATATAGTTGTTCAGTGTCTTAACCAAGAGTGTTGGAAATCATTGGATAGAATTTTTCCAATAAATGTACATTAAAGCAATTTTAGAAAATACTTTTTTTTATTCAGCAGTTAAATTGGAAGCTTAAAAAATGAAGAGAACTTTATAACATTACGATCTACAACTGAGCGAATTACCTTACATTGAAGCTGATTGTACTGCGATAAAGTTAATTGATCACGAATGACTAAAAGCAATAAATCTAGTTTATGGGTAAAATCAATGTAATCCTCTCCATTAGAAAGGGATCATAAAACTAAATTATCCGAGATAAGTGCAATTAGTGCTTAAGTTTGAAATACTTATACAGGGTGTAGGTACTCATTGCTATTGAGACAGGAGGTAAATCCAAAAAGAGATTTATTATAACGGACCTTCGAAAGATTCAAGATGTCTTCTGGACGGACTCGTAATAGTCGTTACAAAATCGACACTTTGGAGAACGATTAAAATGCCGTGAGCACAGTCTTCTTAAACAGTTTCTTCTTTCATCTCTCACATTATCCTAAAAAGTTATTCCAAAATAAAATGGACGAGAGACTTTTCTTCGTATAATATGCATCGACTATATGTATTTTCTTGTAAAAATAAAAGATATCTTTGCATTTTACCAGAAGAAGGAAATTTTCTATAGTCATAATTGGTCGATTATAGAACTTGAAGAAGGTCTGAGAGCCTGGAAACCAATCCGCGCTGCGCCTAATGACCGAAATGTCTACACGGCGTTTATGTGCTGCTGATACTGCAGCATTCCTCGTACTATATGCCGCGAATTTTTTGGTATAAACTCCAACTTTGTCCAAAAGGGACTTAACCCAGTGACTGAAGTTTGCGCTGATACAGCTCCGAAAGGCTTAGTATTTGAGACTAGCAAGTTTCTTGTGTCTTTCTTTTTCAGCTTTTTGGTGAGTTCCACGTATTCAAGAACTGCCAAAGCCACACATAAGCCTTATTTTTTCCTAAAAAATGGCAGGATTAATTATGGTTGAAAATCCCCAGGCTTCGATGTCTTAATTTTTTCTGTTATTTTTATTTTAACTCCGGACTTTGATCTTTTAATATTATCTATATTAATCAAAGCAAAGGTCTGTAATCTCTGAGCCGTCGTCAACGCTAGCAACGTTGGGACTTTTTCGGCTATATCTTTTATCTTTAATTCTTTAAGTAAGGCATCTGCCGTTACTCCTTTTTTTACATATGCTGACCGGATAATTTCCCTGCCACCAATGAAAAATGAGACGCTAGGGGGTGGCTCTCATATAAGGGCTGTGTAGCCTATAGTAATACTGTGACTATTCCTACCGCTTTTTCGTTGATAATTTTTCTCAACGTGCGCGTAATTAGCGCAAACGGAGAAAAAGTGTAGAAATTTTCGTTTTTTCACGATACTGTAAATGCGTCAACCGCACTTGCCTGTGGATCCGGGAACCTTGAGTAAAATCTTTTGCTCTTTTTATTTAATCTGGACGCAAATAAATCAACTGAGATAGATCCAAATTTACTTACAATTTCTGAAAAGGCAACCTGAGCTAGTTTCCATTCCGAATCAATTTTCACATTGCGCGACACCCTATCAGCCTCGTTATTATCCACTGACGCGACATAGAATGCTTTTAACCACAATCTTCTTTCTTCCCACCAGTTTCAAATTTTTTGGACAATGCGCCTAAATGTCAAAATCTTACTTCACCGGCTATATTTATGTAAGAAATGGCAGAGGTGTTATAGATAACACCTCTATAGACTTAATAGACTAGAGTCTAAAAAAAATCTCGCAGTCTGATGATTTTTGACGCTGAAACATTTGATTGCGAAAAAAGCGGCTAATAATTCAAAGTAATTAATGTGTTTTTTTCTTTCATTCTCATCCCAAAATCTAAACTCCGTCATAGTAGCAGCCTCAACCAGTCAAAGAAGAATCAGAAAAAATTTCCATCACGTACTTATTAGTTTTAAACGGATTCGACCCAATCGTCGCGTAAATACTCTCCACCAATTCAGATCTTTTACCATGCTCCCGCTGATCACTATTCTACCTTCATAATTTCAAAGCTAAAAATTTATGCCCCTCTAACAGCTTGCAATGGATGAAACCATAGACTACTGCTGGACAAGCCGATGTCAATACTCCCCGGAACTCGGCAAATTTTTTAATTTTACATGATTTTTCAACCTTAAACTCAATTACCAATTTTACAATATAATTTTTTTTCTTATCTGTTAAATCTAACGAGAATTTAGTTAAGTTAATGATGAAACCTAGGTACTTACATCTCTGACACGCAGAGAGTAAGCTTTTTTTGATAGCTTATAAAAAAAAAACCCAGGCTTTTGAAAAGGTCTATTGCCTTTCTCACCTTTTTCTCACATTCATCTTTCGATTTATGTATAATATAATTAAAAAATCATCTAGATACAGAACTAGCAATATCTCCATGGATCGAAGAATATAAACTATTGGTTTTGTTATTTTTATAAACACGTACGGACTAGTTCATAGCCCAAAAAGACAAAAAAGTTGGTATAGCTTTCCTTTAAATCTAAACCTTAAGAATTTTTTATAATTTAAATGGATCGAGACTAGCAGATATGCTTCTTGGAGATCCATAGAACCCAGAAAGTCTACCGGAGACACGAGGCCCATAGTTGACTCAATATCTTCTAGCTTAAAATGCGGAGGATCGATAAATTTATTTAACTCCTTTAGATTAAATATGAAACGATTAGAACCATCTTTGACTTTGTCCTTGAGGTCGTCATCATATAACCATTCATTTAAGGGGACCTTCTACTCTGCAATTTAAAAAAATTTATTTTTTTTTTTTATCATTTTTCGAATGTATATATATGTAGAAATATTGTGTTAAAATTTCAAAAAGATCCGATGTCTCTAACTACATTTTTGGTGCCTGAACGTAACTACCTCGGACCGCTTTCCTGAGCGTTCGGCGCGCACGGACGACTCTTATCTTGTTCAATCCCTTTCTCTTTCAATGTTTATTCAAGCAGTTTTTTTTATTGTAATCTGTATAATCCTTCGCATTGTCAGGTATATTTTTCGGGGGATCAGACATAGAGGAATATATAACTGTCTGAAAATGATGATATATAGATTATTAAATTATGATGATGTTAATGGGCTAATAATTTGAATAATACGTGGCCCATTGCTGGGCCCACTAATCGGCCAATGATCAACTACCATTAATCGGCCGATGATCAACTACCATTAATCGGCCAATGATCAACTACCATTAATCGGCCGATGATAACTGCCATTAATGGGCCGATAATAACTGCCATTAATGGGCCGATAATAACTACGATTAATGGGCCGATAATAACTACGATTAATGGGCCGATAATAAATTTTATTAATGGGCCGATAATAAATTTTATTAATGGGCCGATAATAAATGCCATTAATGGGCCGATAATAAATGCCATTAATGGGCCGATAATAAATTTTATAATGGGCCGATAATAAATTTTATTAATGGGCCGATAATAAATGCCATTAATGGGCCGATAATAAATGCCATTAATGGGCCGATAATAAATGCCATTAATGGGCCGATAATAAATGCCATTAATGGGCCGATAATAAATGCCATTAATGGGCCGATAATAAATGCCATTAATGGGCCGATAATAAATGCCATTAATGGGCCGATAATAAATTTTATTAATGGGCCGATAATAAATTTTATTAATGGGCCGATAATAAATGCCATTAATGGGCCGATAATCCTTTGCCCGGCGATTGGCCATCCAAGGTCCTGTTTTCAAACTTAGTAAGGGGAATTATTAATATCTCTCGACTTGAACAAAAAAAAAAATAAATAAATAAAAGAATAACTCCACCCCAACTTTTAACCTTTACCAACCCCTACCCCAACTTCTTCTTCATATTCTTCTTCTTCCTCTTCCTTTTCCGCGTTGTGTTTACACTTCCCTTATTATTTTCATTTCAATTCTCATTCTAATATCTTCGACAAGGAAACATTTTTATTTCATAAAAAGAAAAAGAAATGAGAAATGTTTAATTGAACATTGAAGTTGAATTTTATAAAATAACAGATTCCTATATTCTCAACCCTTTTCAAAGTTTGTTTGCATTTTAATTTATTTTCATTTCAACTTGTTCGTACACTTTCGACGGAGACTGTATCTTTCCTTACAAATAGAAAGGGATCATAATATCTCACGATTCATAAAAAAAAAAAAAAGATAATAATAATTACCATAGGTGTTCCATCGACTGGTGTAAGTACCTCAAAATTAAGGCACTGAAGCAAAAATACAAGCATCCTCCGGCACTTTCTAAAGATGTACAGAAAGTGCTAAAGCCTATTTATGAGGATCTGACTAAGACAGAACTGCTGGAAAGATGTTTAGGTGGACATACGCAGAATAATAATGAAAGCTTTAATAACTGCGTATGGAACATGGCACCTAAACACCTGTTTAACGGCCAAGAAGTTGTTGAAATTGCGTGCAAAGTTTCAGCATGTATCTTTAACGAAGGATTTCAAACAGTGATGAAGATAATGGAAACGATGGGCATGAAACTTGGGCCAAGAGCGATCGACTTTGCTAAAAGACGCGACGACCGACGTATCGAATCTACGAACCGTCGAAGCTCTGAGTGCTCAAAAGATGCCAGATCAAAGTGGAAGAAGGCAAGACTGGAAGAAATTGAAGAATATGAACAAGAAGAAGGTCTATTGTACGGTCCAGGCATCGCAGATTAAGTTTAGGTAAGAATTTTTAACGATTTTGAGTAGAAAAAAAAAACTTTAAACGCGTTTATCTCGAAACTATGTTTTGAAATACTAGCTCCATCGTATCTCACGAACCAGTAAACCGATTCTTATAAAATTTAATCCACATATTCTACACATGAGCTGTAACAAAGTGACGGAGAGTTTTTTCTTCTATTTTAATTTTTACTATTTATTATTAGTCAAAAACAATAAAAAAAAGGTCAAATTTACGGTTTTTTTTGTAATTTGTCCACCATTTTTTTATTTATTAATAAAATTTTTATATAAAACTGTCACTTTGTAGCTGAAGTCATACAGAATATAAAACCATTTTACTTTTATGTTTCAGGTAAGCCATTCTCAAGTTCTGATGGAGCTACCAAAGCACTAAAGTTTTAAGGTGTTTTTTTATACTACTGTTTTTGCAATAAAAAATTAATTAAAATGAAAAAACAAAAATTCATTTATATAGTTTAAGACTCAATTTAACAAACCCAACAACTTTTAGATCGATATCTTTTATAGTTTTCTTGAAAAAAATTCGCGAAAATAGCCTTTTTTTTAGGTGCTCAGAGTAGAAGGTCCCCTTAATAACATCGATTCGACCATCGGCTTGATGTTCTTGTTTAATTGCGGAGTGATGAACGACTTCCTGGCTACAGACTGTTGGTAAAAGACGTCTATGAAGGATCTGACCGGCATGACTTATATAGTCGGTAAGGAAATCCTCGTCAACTCCTTCTTCGGGTTGTTCTTACAACATGGAGACAGCGACACCCAGAGCAGATATAGCAGTATCAACACAATTCTGAGTTTCAGCAAAATGCTGATCTCGCTTTTTTGCTATATCGGTAAGCAACGGTACTATCTCCGGGTTAAATTTGGGAGATTCAGTATAAAAACCACCCTTCCTATTGTAGGCTTCCAATCTCTCTTTCTTATTTTTCTCTGGGAGACCCTCAGTTTTCCACTTCAACCAGGTATTTTTTTTTTTTAATTCTGGATGATATTTTACGTCTTTAACCGTATAGTCGTCAGGATCTATTTCTAAGACCTTCAAAATGAAATCTTTAGTTGGTTCTTGGCCCGCTTGGTCTTTTACGTCACTCTCGACCTGTTCAGCCTTTGACGTATCCTTCACGGTATTTCCGATATCAGGATCATTTTCTTTACTACTTTCAGCATCTGAGAATTACGAAATAAAAAATTAGCAAAGGTACTTTATGTACACTTCTGCTATTGGCGTTCTTGTTGAACTCAATCACAAATTGGCATAGTCATATGGACCTGGTGATGCCGTGTGGGCCAAAACCTCTTAACTTCCGTGGGAAAAGATAAGATGATTTCTAATAATTAAAAGCACAATTAAGATTACCTTCAATAATATCTACAGTACTCGGTACTTTGTTAATACTAGCAGGTGAAAATTGTTCTTTTTAAACTTCCACCAATGCCTCAACAATTTTTGTGATGTTATTCACGCGAGAATAGAGTTTGTCCAGTTTGTCGTCTTTCTGCGCTTCGAATCTCGTGATCGAGATCTTGATCGAGATCGTGATTTTGAGCGCTTTTTTCCCACGTCGAATTTAAGATAAAAAGCCTTTATTATTCAATTTAAAATTGTAATTACTTATTCAACAGTTGCAAAAAACGTGTTGATGCTTCAGCACAACGAAACAATATAAATAAGTAGTGCGCATGTCGAGGTAAGAACGCAAAGAGCGCCAAGACTTGAATTTAAGCGTGGAACGTTGTGGATAAAGCATGACAAGCAAGACTACATTTTACTATCATCGAGAACGAAACACGTAATATAATAGCGAAAAGGTTTATTTGGTTCTGTCACGCGCGTGTCCAGTTTCTTCTATTTAAAAACTTTTCCATTCCATTAAAAAATTAAAATAAATTTCCTAAATACGCAAACCATATAATTAAATAATTAAAAAACATGTCTTTAGACATTTATATAAAATATATTTGTCACGTCCCAGTGACGACTAATTTCGAACTTTGCTGCGCCAATTGTGCGAGTGTCCTATTTATAAGTCATTTATTAATTACTATTTAGCTATATTCGTCCTTTGTAATATTTGTATTCTTAATTTTATTTTATAACAACTTTCATGAACGACCATCGGTATTGGCATTAGTTGATCACACGTTAATATAATAGCAAGGATCCATTGTCATTCATGATTGTGAGAAAGTAAGTGATAGGTAGACTTTTGCAGTCCTACAGTACTCACTTTCTTGCTGACTATAGTTGAGATCACGCTTTAAAGATAGAACGCGCGTGTCTTTACGTAGAATTTACGGGTAACCGTAACTGATATTTGTTTAAACAAAAATGATACTTTTCTAAATTCGCAGAATCCACGGTTGATAGTAAAAAATATTTTTCCATTTCGAAGAATCGTAGTCAACAGCATGAAATATATCAAAACTTGCAGTTTACTGACTGAAAGTGGGTAGTTGGGGAGGTATTTTGCGCAAGTAGAAAGTGTTCCCACCCTTTCGGATTAGGCCCGAATGGAAAAACTGTGTTCTTCCCTGCCGGCAGTCTACCATATTACCAAAAATACCAAAAATCGTTCTTGGTCTTTACTTTGTTATCAGTTATCTAAGGAATCTATTGATTACTTAGTCTTCGCGCCTAAACTAAATTTACTAACTCAGCCACTTTAGCATTTTATTTTACTTTACAGTTTGTAACGATCTTGTGTAATTTTAACCGTATTTAGGAATATACTGTTATTTTCGTAAATTTAGAAGTGTTTGTGCAAAACTGAAGTAATTTCCTTATCATATACAAATCCTATTACCTACCTACACGGCGCTAACACAACGATACTCGAGGAGCTTCAAGGGTCTGACGATCGGTACCAAGGAAGGACCATCTTCCACGGATTCTTGCACATCTTAAGGCCATAGTAATATCGGGTAAACCACTATCTTTTACTCGCTTAGTCGGTTACTTTCTCTCTTAGCCCAGATCCCGAGTAAAGTCTGGCTTTACAGATTTACCCAAAGCAGGGCAAACTTCTTTCGACCGAGTAAACGCTGGTGGCGTGACCGAGTCAAAAGAAATTATCTTTGGAATTGTTCTTGTTCCTTGACATCCCCTTCTAGCATGTCACATATTCTAAAGTGTAATTAATTTTCTTTTCTTTGATGTATCTTGTAATCATTTTTTTTTGTAAAAAATTGCTAAAAATACATATAATATATTCTATATATTTCATAATTATCAATTTTAATATTTGCGAAATAAAAAATATATTATTAATTTTTCAATGAAATAAAAAAATTTTTATCTTACTGAACGCCAAACGTTAATCGGTGGAGTTTATCACGTGACCCAAATTCGAGACTCGTTGTGTACACAATTCTATTAGCTGAGAGAGCGATTCGATTCAATGCGTTCTTTAGATTCTTCGTTTGTACGATCCGAAATGATCGTACAGTAATTAGATGTAGTTAAATCGCACTCGTCCGATTCTATCGATTAGAACTATAGATCGATACTCATTGCGAGCATAGATCAACTACCAGCAACTATCGAAGCGCCCCTCTAGCTACCACCACCTCTCGCATCGCAACTTTTCACTTCTAGGGCGTACGCCCCGCTGGGCCAGTACAAAAGGACATTCTTTCATTCCATTATTGGACGCCTGTGAATATATATCTAAGTCAAAAGAGTTAAGGGGACGTTCTACTCAGCAATTTTTTAAAAATTCAATTTTTTTTTTACATTTTTCGAATGTATATATATGTAGAGATATTGTGTTAAAATTTCAAAAAGATCCGATGTCTCTAACTACATTTTTTTGCTGCCTGAACGTTACTATCTCGGACCGCTCTCCTGAGCGTTCGGCGCGCACGGTTCTTATATCGGCTACGGAGACTCCAAGACTTTTAAAATGCTGCTTTATTATCATCCATACGGTAAAGATTTCATTGTTAAAAAGTTGAAGTGTATTTTGCATGTGGCAAAACGTATTTTTAAACGCGCGAATAAGGCAAGAAAAGCTCTCATACAAAAGAAGAAAATTTTAAAGAAAAACGCCGAACCGCCAAAAAAAAAAATAAGAACTGTAGCAAAAACAGTAGTGAAGAGAAAAATAACTGTTGTGAAAAAAGTTCCTGAAGTAAAAACTAAAAATTTACAATCAAATTGATAAAAGAACTCTCAGAGATCTACGGTTTAGCAGTCAGAAGAAATTTGAATTCTTCATAGGATATGCGTAACGAGATTTGGGCAGGATACTACCACAAAATTTCGACTGATGCCAAGCCGAAGCATTCTAAGTGTTCCATCGACTGGTGAAAGTACCACAAATCTAAGGCACATGGCACCTAAACACATGTTTAACGGCAAAAAAGTTGTTGAAATTGCGAGCAAAGTTTCGGCATGTATCTTCAACAAAGGATTCCGAACAGTGATGAAGATAAAAAAAACGATGGGCATGAAACTTGGGCCAGGAGCAATCGACTTTACTAAAAGTCGCGACGACCGACGTATTGAATCTGCGAACCGTCGAAGTTCTGAGTGCTCAAAAGATGCCAGATCAAAGTGGAAGAAGGCATGACTAGAAGAAATTGAAGAATATGAACAAGAAGAAGGTCTATTGTACGGTTCAGGCATCGCAGATTAAGTTTAGGTAAGAATTTTTCACGATTTTGAGTAAAAAAAACTTTAACCGCGTTTTTCTCGAAACTACGTTTTGAAATACTAGCTCCATCGTATCTCACGAACCAGTAAACCGATTCTTATAAAATTTAATCCACATATTCTACACATGAGCTGTAACAAAGTGACGGAGAGTTTTTTCTTCTATTTTAATTTTTACTATTTATTTTTAGTCAAAAACAATAAAAAAAAGGTCAAATTTACGGTTTTTTTTTGTAATTTGTCCACCATTTTTTTATTTATTAATAAAATTTTTATATAAAACTGTCACTTTGTAGCTGAAGTCATACAGAATTTAAAACCATTTTACCTTTATGTTTCAGGTAAGCCATTCTCAAGTTCTGATGGAGCTATCAAAGCACTAAAGTTTTGAGGTGTTTTTTTAAACTACTGTTTTTGCAATAAAAAATTAATTAAAATGAAAAAACAAAAATTCATTTATATAGTTTAAGACTCAATTTAACAAACCCAACAACTTTTATATCGGTATCTTTTATAGTTTTCTTGGAAAAAATTCGCGAAAAAAGCCTTTTTTTTAGGTGCTTCGAGTAGAACGTCCCCTTAAGTGAAGGAACATAAGCGAAGCGAGCGAGAGGTGAGATCTTTCCCTTAAATACATTTCACATCTACGGTATTTTCCCGCGTGGTAACACCACGTGGTGAACCATCATTGTTATAATTAAATATCATCCAGGGTTTTTATGCCGCAAGGCTTTTTTCTAGAGAGTTAATAAAAAAGGCATTGTATCTTTGATTGGCTCAATCACGTGTTGTATTTTACAACTTAACCTAACCCTTTATTCTCTACTTCATAGCATATACAAATTTCCAGAGGACTTTCAGTTGAGGAATTTCGGCCATAACATTTTGGTGCAATCCTGTAAGGTGGAAATCCCCGACTTCTGATTTACGAAGCAGTGAATAGACTATCATCACGCCGAGCAAACCGATTAGAGAACAACGATGTCGAGAAAGTCCGCCGTCTTGCGAACATCTACACCGTTCAGCCGAAACAGTACCACAAAGGATTTGAAAGCGAGATAAGTAGTTTTTAATTATCCCTGCGTGCGCTTATGCGAACACATCTTTTTTTATTAATAGATATCTCAAGGGAAATCGCACCTTCGAATCCAGTAGAAGTTCGCAATTTCCAATATCATTATCCATTCATTCATCATTCTGTAAGAAATTTCATACGAAGCTCTAAGTAGATACTTGAATAACTTTATTACTAATATCAACGGTAGAAACGTATATATTCATAAATAGGTATTTCTTAACCGCGCGGATATAGCTTTATCCTCGTACAAAGAACGATAATATTTTCGGCGGCTCCAGCGCCACGCCGCATTCCTTTATTTGAACGGTCGACCCCCTCCATCGGCCTGCCACTAATGATAAACGGATACCCCCTCCAACGATCCATAGCCTCAGGACCATACCCGCGTGATCGAGAACCCAACGCACGGCAATACATTCGTACAAAGGAGATTATTATATTTGCCACAAATTGATTTAAGTAGCTTTCGCGGAATAGAATAGACGATACAAGTCCATAATGGCATTGCAAAAACAGCTCGAACGAAAGCGGCAGAATTTAGGATCGCGATAAACGTACTTCGAGAATTTAATTGAAGAAGGAAAGATAAGTATAGATGAATTAAGAAGGCGTTACGAACGTCTTACCAAGCAAGTAGATGATTACGAATCATTGCATGAAAAGTGTGGTAATAATAGCGCCGGAGAGATAGGAGTTGACGAATTAGATCAGCTTATAGAGAGATATCATGTGATCGGAGACTAAATTCATTCGAGCGATACCACTGCAGTTAACAGCCCGAATAACTCTAACGGAAGCAACGATACTACGAAGACACGCGATCAACAAATACAGTTACGGCGATTTGAGATCCCGCGATTCGACGGAAATATAGGGAAATGGATCCCATTTAAATCTAGCTTCTTAACTCTCGTGGACGCGCGCAGTGACGTGTCGGACTTAGAAAAACACGTATACCTCTGCGACTCCCTTCGCGGCGAGGCCCTTCAAACGATCGAACACTATCAATTAACCGGGGGAAAATATAAGGGCGCGTGGAGTGCCTTACTGAAGGCGTTTGATGTACCACGTATACTATTAGCTCGGGCAATCGATGCATTAATCGACATACCCCGACCGAAAGCCAGATCATCGAAGGACATAACTGCATTTTTGAACGAATTGCGTTCTCACATCTCCACGCTTGAGACATTTGATGAAAGTTCAGTCGCCTGGCGAGTACGCCTCTCTGAACGCGCGTTACCCCCCGACATGTTACAAGAATGGAACAAACAGATTCCGACGAATATCCGTCTATCGAGCAATTGTTTAGTTTTTTAACCAGATATGCGCGTACGTGTGCTCCGTTGCAAACTTCACTAACGCCCGCGACCCAAAAGTCCCGCGCAAAACGTGGATATCTCGAGACGATGACTTTACGACGCGAAAGCGACAGGATACCTATACAATGCGTACGTTTCTTACTCGGACCCCGACTAATTGTATTCTTTGCAAAAGAGTTGAACATTTTGTATGCCGTTGCCCCCGATATTACGACATGACGATACAAGACAGACTGGCAACGATTCAACAGTACGAATTATGTAAGAATTGCTTACGAAAGCACCGGGAACAATGTAGAGCCTTGCGTTGTCGGATATGTCATCAGGCCCATCACACGTCATTAAATGTAGATAATGACGAGCATGAGATCACGAAACAGGAGAGCCACACCCCCGCGAAGAAGGAGACCGCGTCGACATCGCAAACGAACCCACCCTCACGCGACTAACACCGATCTCATTATCCTGAAAAAAATCGCACGGTGTACCGAATCAATTCCTTCTGAGCATCATGCATCGTGTAAGAAAGGGAGACGGAACTCTTAGACAATGTCGGGCGTTATTAGATACGTGTGCCGCCGCACACCTCATTACTGAGAATTTCGCGAAAGAGTCACACTTACTGATTAAACCATATTCGATTTCCATGCACGCTATCAACTATACCAGAACTCGATCGACAGGTGTTATCGAGATAACCATTCGATCATTAGACAATAAATACAGGCAGAACTTTTCGCTACTCATCGTTCCTAAGATAACGCAATCGAATTCAGTAAACCAAATAGAAGGCAAAATCATGATGTCTAAATTGTGAAACGCTATGAATGGGGAAGATACATTGTGCGTTTACCCTTCCGCGAAGAAGGACACGATTATAGATAGCTATAACCCTACGCCAATTTCATAATCTCTGGAAGAAATTACACGTGAATACCGATCTCCGAAAGGAATATGAACAGATTACGCATGAATACATCGATTTAGGACATATCTAGTTTCATTCTGAGCATACGTCGAGCAAGTGCTCGCCCAGCTGTGCCTCAGGCTATTGCCTATTACACGTGATGTTGAATGCGTAAAACCATTGCGAAGAGAACAATGACCGTAGGTGTTATGATCATTGGGCTTGGAAAAACCCCCTCTTCACCATTTCTGGATCATCAGAGAGGTAGACCGTCCCAAAGCTGGGAAGTGACCCACTTAGCCGTTTTGCTGGCAAATCATTAAGATTTACCAGCAAAACGTTGTCCAGCGAGGGCCACGAGGAGGCGGGGTCACCAGCAATTGCTCGGTCTCATGCACGCTAGCATCAGATGTTATTGCTAGTATTTGGGTAATTTTGCAACCCAGCTGTATCGGTACACCAAATGGTGCCTGCGAATACGTCTACAGCTTCTTTTGCAGGGATTAAGAACGCTTACCTTCTTATGTTTAGGTCCTTGTTCTTAAGTACTGTAACTGAAAATTCATTAAAAATGCCAAAAATTTCTTTAGATACTAAGCACTTGTAATCACATGGCCAAATATGGTATTTATCTAATATAGCCTGCTTTAGGCTAAGCCTTGAGTCGTTTAGGAGCACACAGTCAAAGATGATATGTCGGACGGATTCGACTTCACCACAGCTGCAAATATCGGTTTCTGCTAATCTAAGACTCTTGAGTTTCTGTTTAATATTACCATGTCCTGTGAGGAGTTGAACTATGAAATGGTTATGATTTATCCATTTTGCATTTAGCCTGTTTTCTATATTTTCATAGAACTGGAATGTAAGCCTTCTTTTCGGACTATCATTCCAGTTCTGTTGCCATATTCTTATTGTTTCTTTTTTAATCTCAAGGAGTCTCAACTTAGTTACACTTCTATTTACAGTCTCCAGTGCTTCGAATCTTTTTGAGAAGTGCTGAAAAGACAAGTTTTTCCGTTGATAATAAAGGCTTACCTTTTCAGTTAGTTGAAGTCCTATAGGAGTTGCTCCTGCTATCACACAAAGAGCATCCGTTGATACTGTTCTATATGCTTTAGTAACTCCAATTAAAGCATATCGTTGTGCTTGGTTTAGTTTCCTGTGATGATGTGAATTAAGTTTGTCAGCCCAGCCAGCTGCAGCATAGGAGATAATGGGTATAAAAACTCCCTTATATAACGATTCCATGATAAAGTTGTTTAAACCCCATGTACTTTTCGCAACTCTGGCAAATTGGCTGAAAATGGTCTTACTCTTGTTATAAATGTAGTTAACATGTGGAGTTATGTTCATCCTTGTTCCATATGTTACTCCTAAATATCTTGATTCTGAAACCATTTTTAGTGATCTACTTCCAAGTTTAACGGTTGGTGGTCTTCTTATGTCTAAGAAACCTTTAAGAAGTATCATGTGAGATTTTGTCACTGATAGTACTAGTTTCTGTCTTGTGCACCAGCTATTCAAGATTAAAGTAACCTCATTTGCCTTGAGCTCAAGAGCTTTTCTGCTATTACCTTTCACTATTATAGCAATGTCATCAGCATATGCAATTACCTCATTTCCCGTATTAGAGATTTCTTCTAGAACATCATCAAGGATGATGTTCCACATTAATGGTCCTAATACAGATCCCTGTGGGCAGCCTTTGCTTACAACTTTAGATATCTGGGTGGTATTAGTTGTAATTCTTGCTATTCTATTTGAAAGATAGCTCGAAATAAGGTTATATACGTTTCTGGGGCAATCTCTACGTTTGAGATTGCTGAGTACACTAGGCCACCATACACCATCAAATGCACCAGAAATGTCGAACATGAGGCCGATAGCATACTTGTCGCTAGTTTGATGCACAATGTCTCTTAATTTTACAATTGCATCTTCTGTTGATCTGCCTGGCCTGAAACCGTACTGTCTAGTCGATGCCAAAGGGTGTGAATGTGATATTGTCTGGAGTCTTCCAGCAATAAGTTTTTCCAGGATTTTCCCAAGTATTGGAAGTAAGGAAATAGGTCTGTAAGACTTTAAATCAGTTGCTGGCTTGTCTATGCTTTTTCTCAATATCCTAATTTCCGCTATCTTCCATTGATTTGGGAAAATCCCCTGAGTTAGGCATTCGTTAAACAGATCTCGTAATTTATTAGACAGTACAGGCATAGCTTTCTTTATCATTTCTGATTCAATTAGATCGTGTCCAGGAGCCTTCCTGTTACCTAATTTCTTGATAGCATTTTCTACTTCAGAAACATTGAATAGCGGTGCGTCCTGTGTGCTTGGTGCTAGAAGTGTGTCACTTCTAGTAGTAATGTGCCACTCTGTTTCATTGTGCACATTATCATCAGGAATCATGTTATTGAGTAGTGTTTCAATTGTGTCATTAAAGTTTGACGTTTGTATGCCACTTTGATTAATTGTTTCAATGACATTTTCAATACAGATTTTGTTTCTTTGAATTTTATACACAATACTCCATGGTTCCTGATTACCAATATCAGTGACAAACTTCTCCCAACTTTCTTGTTTTGCTTTTGCAATGGTCTTTATATATTGGTTTCTTAGTCTTTTATATTCCGTTTTATGTATTGTTTTTAGTCTACTGTTTATTGTTTTATTATATTTTCGTCGTGCTCTTTTGACTAGTTGTCGTAGACTAGTTAGATCACTGTTCCACCATGGGGCAGACTTCGAAAAGCGTTTCTTTTTCGGAATACAATTTTGTGCAGCTCGTAATAATGCATGTTCAATTTTATTCGCTGCATCTGTTGCACTAGTAGTATCTTCATTGTTCATTGTATCCATGATGTTAGATAAATTTCTAATATACTTTCCCCAGTCTGCTTTCTTGGTGTTGAATCTGTCACCTTTGAGACTTATGACCTTATCTGAGGCTGATGTTATTTTAAATGTGATAAGGTTATGGTCACTTGTTGTTTCGCCGTTGTGTATCTTCCAATTAGATATAAGGTTAATACAGCTACTACCAGCGATTGTGACATCGATATTATCCTGTCCTCGTGTATTGTCAAAGGTGAAGGTTTCAGATTCTTTGTTGGCAATGTGTAATTGGAATTGTGATAATAATTCCTCTAGTGCTTCTCCTTTTTCGTCTGTACATTTACTAAACCAAGTTGTTGACTTAGCATTTGAGTCTATGCAAAAAATAATGTTCTTCCTGTCCAGCACCATTAGGATATTTTCCAAATGAAGTATGTATGGATCAATATCCTCACAGTGTTGGAAATATGCACTAACCAAGTAAAACTTTAAATTGTCAATTTTAATCTCGACGCAAATTATGTGAGTGTTGCTTAGTTGCTCAATTTTTATAACATCAATTCTATTGTTAAAAATTACTATTGCAGCTTTAATATTATTAGATGCTATAACATTTGAGAATGTTTTAGTATCCAATATTACTTTAGTGCATATTCCCATGCCTGCCATCTTATTATGATACGAATAAGGTTCTTGGACAGTTAGTATGTCTAACTTGTGCTCAAATGCTAATTGCCTTAGTTCATCTGATACAGACTTGGAATTTTGTGCATTTATTTGCCCTATGTACAAAGTACTTCTATGACAGCAATTAGTGGTGTAATTACTTGCCATAGTCTATTTTTGAGACGTAATTTGCCATAGCATTTTTGTAGGCTGGACAATCCGAGGAACGTGAGGAGTGGTCACAAGCTTTGCCTGCTCTCTTGCAGTTAATGCATACTGGACTCTTGTTTTTAGCTTTGCAATCTTTAAAACTGTGACCGTCACCTCCGCAATGACCACATGTATCGCTTTTTGATTTGCAGTGCTTCGACACGTGTCCAAAAGATTGGCATTTGTAGCATCTGCTTATGACTACAAAGTCTCGAATCCAATGTGAAGTCCAGCCAATGTATACCATATCATTTTTCAATAGTATATTTCTTACGTTAGGTGTAACTTCAATAATTACGTTAACCGAATCCTGATTTTTGCCGTTGGACCTATGAGAGATTACTACTTCCTCAGCAAATTTGGTTTTGGGAAATTCATCCATGTTTTGCTGTCTTAATGCTTCTAAGAATTCCTTATCGCTCATCTCTTTTTGAACATTGAAAATAATGAGCTTCGGTTTTTTCTTTGTTGGAATTCCAGTTCGTAGACCTATTTCCTGCCATTTTTGGGACTTGAGTACACGCTCCATGTCGTCTTTTGTTTTGGTTTCAACTAAGATACCGTTGTTTGCAATTTTCTTTACATTGCAAATTTTGAGTTTTTCTTTCGAAGGGGCTACGCTACTCATGACGACCAGTTTTGTTTCGTCACTTGACTTTATGTTGTTATCGGCACTTGGGTATATAGCGATAACATGCTTCTCCGATTTTGCTTCTACGCTAGATTCTTTAGCTACGACAGGGATCTTCAATCTCTCTGCATAACTTAACTTTTTACTTACCACCTTAGTTGACTCGTTCTTGATATGTTTGATGCTGCATGTAGCATCATGGATCGCCTTCTCGAGCTTTTGTAGCTTGTCGTCTAACGAGTCTTTTCCTGGCTGTCCCTTTTTTAATTCGTTATTCTCCTCTTTAAGGAGCGTAATGGTTTTGAACATCGATGAAACTTTGTTTTTAATCTCCTCGAAATCTTCTTCTTCTAGGTCATCCATCGTCATGTGTTTGATGTTTCTTTCAAATTTTTTGAATGACTTGATTTCTTTGTCAAGCTCATTCTGTGCTGGTTCTGGAGCAGATGTTTTCTTCATATGCTTCTTTGTAACTGTTTCTTCAGTTGATGGTTCTTCGTCGCTTCGCTCTTTTCTCTTTTTGGGTTTATCCTTGCCCAAAGTGAGGTTATCGCATATTTCCATTTCATCAACTGCAATGTTCCTAAGCACAGGAAAATCCACCGCTTTGAATGGTTGACTCATGATTGATTCTGTACACCGATTGGTGCGTCACAAGACTTCGTCCAATCACAGTAGTTTATTGCTGCGGCGCACGGCGGCGCACCACTCGCGTGGGATAAACTTCCGACCGGAAAGTTTATCCAAGATGGCCGCACAGTATTCAGAGAACACGAAAAAAGTTTTTCGCTAATGTTTCTCTTTAAGTATTTAAACCAATATAAATTAATATACTAGTTTGTTCAGATTTTTTTACGCTTTACGCTAATCACAATTTTATAATTAGATAAAGCACTTATGCACAAGTTACCACTGTTAAAATACGGAGCGACGTGGAGACGTCCTGCACAGTATAATCCAGGGGGCGCTAGTCATTTAGGACATATGTCGATCGTCGAAGACGAACCTATTGGAATTTGCTATCTTTCCCACAATGCGGTCATTAACCCTTTCGCTACGGGGCGGATCTTCGCCATGGTACTCCAGCAGTACAGCGCGCTACACCGAAACAGTGCACGGTGCACGCAACCGATCGCAGCGGTCGCATCAATGCCTTATTGTAACCTGCGTTCTTGGCTGGTACTTTCGACGAAAAAACTTGTTTTAAAACTGAGTATTTATAATTTATTAACATGCGCACTTTTATTTACTGAGATCAAATGATATTACACAATATAATAATATTATACAACAAGATATAAGCGTATGATTAGAATTGATTTTAATAATGATACTGCGTGTGGTATTTTCAAAACACGGTGTTGCACATAGGCCAACATCACAAATCTTACATTAATATCGCGATTCCCTCCTATTATCATTTTTAATACAGACTACACACTTTTGCAACGGGTTCTTACGATTTGTAAGCACTAACGTAATACGCACAGACCGTTCGAGCCGGTGTCGTAAGACTGATGATCGAGGCATTTGGTTTATTATTGAACCCGTAAAAAACAAATGATGCAAAACGAAAGACTCACGCGGCATGTCTAGAGTAAGATACTCTATGCATAGCAACTGCAGGCGCTTATCATATATACAATTACGCGACATCTGTAGCGGGAGCGACTATAGCCGCTCGTAGTATCTCAGCGGCATCACATGGAAAGCGACTATAGTCGCCCGTAGTACCTGAGTGGCATCACATGGAGAGCGACTATAGTCGCTCATAGTAGCGAAAGGGTTAAATCAGCCAACACGACAACAAAGATACGGGTCGTATTCGACGCCTCCGCGAAAAATGATAAGAGACTTTCTCTCAACGACGCCTTATTAATCGGACCTACAATACAAGATACTTTAGTAGAACACTTGTTACGATTTCAGACGTATCGGCACGTATTGACGGCGGATATCGAGAAAATGTATCGACAAATATGGATTCATCCAGACGATCGCCAGTATTAACGGATATTTTAGTTGCATAACGAATAGATTCGCATGTTCGAACTCAATACGGTAACACTCGGAATAGTCTCAGCACCGTTTCCTGCCATACGAACCATAAAACAACTCGCGAAAGACGAAGGCGCTAATTATCAACACGGAGCAAAAATATCGAGCCGCGATCTATATATAGAACTCTCCAGGGAAACTCCTATTTTAAAGATTCACACCAGCGGGGGAGTAAGTAACACAAAACTCGCCGCGTTAAACCTGATCCTTGTCAAAGAAGGCTTAAACCGAGTAGAAGGTCGATTTTGAACGCGAATTTAAACATTTCAGGAAAAATATACAAAATTATTACTCTCACACCACCACATGACCGATCTCCTTATCCGAAAATTCCACGAACGAAACTTTCACGCCGATATGCAGACTACCCTCTATGTCCTTAAACGACAATTTTAGCTCATCAATGGTAAGAATCAAGTGTGAAGAATCGTACGTCATTGCGTACGTTGCATTTGATTCTGTACATCCGGCATCCGATGTAAAATTGGTGATTTACCGGGCTCGCGATGCAGGAAGCCATCGCATTCTCCCACATAGGAGAGGATTTTTTTGGTCCAATCTACGCGAAGGAAAGGAAGTACCGTAATAAGGGTCGCGTAAAAATATACGGGTGCATCTTCGTCTGTATGACTATAAAGGCTGTAGACACCAAATTAGTCAGCGACCTGACTATAGATGCTTTTTTAGCCGCTTTCCGGCGATTTGTGAGTCAAAGAGCTTTTCCAACTCACGTTTATTTTAATAATGGAACCAACTTCGTCGAAGCTAATAACCAGTTAAGGGAGTTATACGCCCTGATTGAGTCGGACAAATATAAGACAAAGGTCCATGATTTTGCGGTAGATCATAGAATATCATGGCATTTCAATCCACCTCTCTCACCTAATTTTGAAGGTTTGTGGGAGGCTGCAGTCAAATCTTTCAAATATCATTTTAGGCGAAACATGGACGAACTTCTCTTCGCATACGAAGAGTAGACCACATTTTCGATCAAAAACGAAGCCATTTTTAAATTAACACCCGTTATGTCCCATTTCGTCAGACCTAAATGACTCAACAGCACTAACGCCTGCACATTTCTTTTAGATTAAAGAAACGTTTACGACATTGTCGGAGGAAAATTATATTAAGACTCCAGCTAATCGATTCTCTTCATGGAAACTCATTACAAGGAAAGACCTAGAATGGATCTTATTCCAGCATAAAATCAAAGGAATACCACTGTCATTCTTAATAACAAAATTCAACTATACATGAGATAGCCGTTAGGCCGGATCGTGAGCATACATCCAGGAGAAGATGATGTAGTAGGAGTGGTCACCGTGAAGACCGTCCACGGAATTGTCAAGCGCAATGAGACAACTATTTGTCAATTGGTAAATCATTGTTAATTTTTTGTATTGTCTTTAAGACCCAACTACTCCCTTGTACGTACAAGAAGATCGCCTGGCCAACGATTATCTAAAGGTGCTGACAACATCAGAAAAGATATGCTGAGTGATTTAGCGAATATGTCGAGCGTCTTATATTATAAGAAATGAAATAAACATGTTCAATAACCTATACAGCTAGCGATATATTCAACTGATTAGAAGCCCTAGGTCGAAAGTATTGTAAAATTGATTGTAACAAGCGCATAACACCAACACATGTATTATGAATATTATTGATCGTTACACTCTCAACGGGGGGAGTATGTACGATCCGAAATGATCGTACGGTAATTAGATGTAGTTAAATAGCGCGCGTCCGATTCTATCGATCAGAACTACAGACCGATACTCATTGCGAGCATCGATCTGTTACGCGGAAATGTTCACGTGAAGTTAAATTCGCGTTGATTTCCGGATAACGTAAGAATTCGGCCTATTAAATTCTTGTGATTGTATTAAAAACAAGGATTTCCAAGTTTTGGAAAGAATAACTTTTATTTACAACAGATTTACGTTCGGATACAAAACGACTCACAAGCGTAACGGCCAGGATAGAAGAGAGTTTCGGATGTCGAAGGAGCCCCTTTTAAGGGAAATCGGAACAAGGAATGTTCTAGAAGAAGGGCGTTTTCCATAAGTTAAGGGATTCTTATTGGTGTTCTCACGGTGCAGTGGGGGATTGTTTAAAAATTCCAAATTTTATGTTCGGCGTGAAAAAGTAGAAACGGATGTCCCTTAATTAGTATGCAGCGCAGGTGTAGGTTTTATCTACTAGCCCTAGCAGGTTTAGACAGGTTTTCCAAGGGATCAAGATAATACATCTAAGCAGGTATAGTTCACGTCGGGCCTAACACTCCCCCCCCCCCCATAAGAATGAAAATTATAGATTTATATAGAATTTTCATCAAATTCTGATAATGGAATAGCTAATCTGAAGCTACGCTTTCTTTTCGCCATTGGTGATTGTACATGAACGGAAGTACTTGGTCCTATATCCCTAATACTTTCTAAAGCTATAGAGCACTCTGTGTCTCGTGAAATCTTGTGTTTTCCACCTGAATTGAAACAGTTGTTATATACTACGGTACAAGGTTCTGCTGATCTTGATAATAATTTGAATATTTTACATTTGATTCCAATGTACAAACAAAGGGTTGCTAGGAGGCCATAACCCGCATAAGGCATCCAGTACCAAGCTGTTTCTATAAGAGTACGAGTTCGTATATGACTACCTATCACTTCGGCCTCATTTACTAGTTCGTCCAATTTTTTGCCATATAATTTAAAGTCGGATGTGTCTATCTTCGGTGATTCTAAGGATTTAAGACTATATAATGTTGCATTATCGATTTTGTTAAGATCGTCTTGTAATGATGTTATATTAAAGTGAATAATATCTAATTTGATTTTCTCTTGATTTTCGCTGTTTGTGTTACTTTGCGCGTCTAATATTGCTGTATCTGTTGCTGCAGTGCAACCAGGTCTCATAGATAATATGCATGGTTTTCTTATAGTAGTACTGTATAATAAATTATTACAAATGATTTTTATTTCTTGTTCGGTGGGCGGTATAGCAACCCAAGACCGGCCATTTGATAAGGCAATGAATGTAAGTGAGTTTATGACAAGCATGTGAGGTGTGCATTTGGAGGCGTCTACGTAATCTACAGAATTTATAGTTGATTTTAGACATGCACCTTGCATATTTGTGAGAAACTTGGCTGCTTTTCTTTTACAAATATATTTACCCTCTAATGTTTTACAATCTTTTAGGTATTCCTTGTCTATGGGTGTGATTACAGTTCTAGCTAAGTTTGTTAAAATGTATTCATATTAATTGTCTATATAGATGAACCGTCCTTCCTTACTTCTACCGGGTATGACTACTAGTTTAGTTGCTTTAAATATATCTTTTTCCATGATGGGGACTTTTATGTGATACAGTAGTCTATTTTTGATAGACGCCATGCTTATTTCACTAACGGTTAGATATTCAAAGTAATTATTATCGTTGAGGTCGACGTATGCGAGCAGAGTCCACGTAGAATGATAAAGGCGAACCTCGCCTAGTTGCTCCAAGTAGACTGCGGGTAGTGTAGTGAACGTATGAATATAGTATGGAGGCCTCTTCTCCTGTAAGTTGCTGGATGATTGGCCTGGCAACAAGCTCATCAATATTATGGTTAGCAGCATTCCTGCAACAAATTGGTATTAGCGAATTTGCACCGATTACAATGTACAAGTAAGAGTTTCCCTTTAACATTTATTAATATATTGACGTCACTCGGTACATCAAGCACTTCATAAGGTCCTTCAAAAGGGACATTGAGACCGGTATTTTTATCTCTTTTTTCTCGTTTCAACCAAACCATGTCTCCTTGTCTGTAAACGTTAGGACGGGCAAATCGGTCGTATCTTTCTTTGGAAGTCCTCTTTGCCTCCTTCAATGCTTCTCGTGCATTGTTACGCATTTCCTTTAGATGAGTTCCAAGTTCCTGAATGTAGTTTTCATATGTGTTTTTGAACTCGTTTGCGTGACTACTTATTGGATTTGGTGGTGCTCCGAATAATAGTTCGTATGGTGTATACCCTGTGGACTCATGGAAAGAAGTATTATAATTATAAGTTGCAAATTCGACAAAATCATCCCACTTATCCTGTTGTTTGTTGCAATAGCTTTTTAAATAGTCTTTTAGCATTTGGTGACTTCTTTCAAGACTACCATTGCTCTCGGGGTGTATAGCTGTAGTTCTTATATGTTGGATCCCTAATCGTTTCTCAAACTCTTTCATGAATTTGGATGTAAAATTTTGTGCATTATCTGTTAATATTTTCTTTGGAGTTCCATAAATACATACGTAATGCTTTAAGAATGCGGCTGCACAATTTTCTGCGGTGTAACTAGTTAGGGGCCATGCCCAACAATATTTTGTAAGTAAACATTGCAACGTTAAAATGTATTTATTTCCCTTTTGTGTCTCTTTTAATGGTCCTACAATGTCCATAGCGATTTTTTCGTTAAAGGTAGTTGGCGTGTCTGTAATTACCATTGGCATTTTTGTTGGCTTACGATTAGCTTTTGTCCTTTGGCAAATTTCGCAGTGCCCTACGTATTCTTTTATATCTTGGAGCATTCCTTTCCAATAATATTGATTCATAATTCTTAAATAGGTTTTGTGGACACCTCGATGTCCACCTACAGGAGAGTCATGGTTTTCCTTCAAAATTCTTCCTATATCCTCTTTATCAGGTAATATTAAATTTGCATCGTGTATAAATATTGTTCCTTCGATATCTTCTTTGAACCTTGTTTTTATCTTCTTTAGGATAGATTCCCTATTTTCACCCGCGACCCTCTCGTGGTGTCGTAAATATACGTGGGTATTCGTGTTTCCGTGAGGTAACGTGATTGATCCTGGCTTTACTTTAAGTACCGAAACATATGGTTCGGGAAAGAGGACCTCTTCGTGTCCGTTTACCGTATCGTCTAGCTCGTACAGCACTATCTTATCCTCTTCAGATGCTTGGGGCATCGGCTCGTCCGTGAGCCTAATGTTCCTAACTAAAGTCTCGACTTTTAGTATTGGATTACGCGATAACGCGTCGGCGTTTACGTTTAACTTGCCTTTCTTATATACTATCTCGTAGTCGTATTCTTCAAGCATTATTCTCCATCTCATCAATCGCGATGAAGGGTCTCGATTCTTCATTAACCATTGAAGCGGTTGGTGATCTGTTATTATTTTAAATTTTCGTCCCAGTAAATATGGTCTAAAATGTTTGATACTCCAGACTATTGCTAACAGTTCTTTTTCCGTAGTTGAATAATTACGTTCGGCGCTGTTTAATGTTCTACTAGCGTATGCGCATGGCAAATCTCTTCCTACTTCTCCTTGTGATAAGATCGAGCCTATCGCGTCGTTGCTGGCGTCCGTCGTAAGTATGAATTCCTTTGAAAAATCCGGATATTGTAATATTTTATCAGAACATAGCTCATTTTTTAATGTATTAAAAGCATTCTCTTCTTCTTTCCCAAATACGAAATCTACATTCTTTTGAAGCAATCTGTTTAATGGTCTGACAATTTTGCTAAAATCTTTAATGAATCGACGATAATAACCGGCCAATCCTAGAAATTGTTTTATTTGTTTCGCGTTTCGAGGTTGCGGAAATTCTTTTACAGCTCGGCATTTCTCCGGATTAGGTTTTACTCCTTCAGAAGATATTAAATGACCCAGATATTGTAGTTCTGGTCTTAAATATTCGCATTTGTCTGGTTGTAACTTTAATTGGACATCTCTAATTCTTTGTAATAAAATTTCGAGTTTTTCATTATGTTCTTCTAAAGAGCTTCCGTAAACTACAACATCGTCTAAATATACAAAACAAACTGTCCCTATCAAACCTCTCAAGGCTTGGTCCATCATTCTCTGAAATGTAGCAGGGGCATTTTTTAATCCGAATGGCATTCTTAAATATTCAAAATGCCCTTGATTCGTAGAAAATGCAGTTTTCTCTCGACTTTTTTCTTCTAACGGGATCTGATGAAATCCGCTTGCTAAATCAAACGCGGAAAAATATCGTGCTCGTCCTAATTGTTCGAGGATTTCTTCAATATTAGGAATCGGATAGGCATCTTGCCTAGTTAATTCGTTAAGCTTTCTAAAATCTATGACAATTCTCCACTTCCTTTTACCGCTTGCGTCGGTTTTTTTGGGTACCACCCAAAGTGGTGCGTTCCATGGTGACGAACTCTCTTGAATTATTTGTTTATCCAGCATCTCTTTTATTTGAGTTTCTACCTCAGTCTGGTGACAATGAGGATAGCGGTACTGTTTTTGATTTATTATCTTTTTATCTGTAGTCTCAATAGTATGGGAAGTTAAATTCGTACATGGTAATGGATCTCCCGGTAGCGCGAATACATCCGAAAATTTCGATATTATATTCCATATTGCTTGCTGTTCGTTAAGGGACGGTATGTGTTCGAGACGCGTATTTTGCCTTAAGATTTCTAACCTATCCTCACTTGTTTTCGCGTGATATACAGAACGTTTTTGTATCTTTCTCCCTCTGAAGATTATTGCGCGATTTTTAACGTCAACAAGTGCGTTTTCTTGTGCTAAAAATGGGCGTCCGAGGATTCCATCACTATCTAAAGGAAAATCATCTTTTACAACGATAAATATGTGAAAATTTCCGTTTATTTTTAATAATGCTTCGTGATTTGTAATAACGGGTTCTGGGTTTATTCCCGTGATTTCATTGCGTTTTTCTCGTAGTGGTAAAGACTTGGCTGCTGAATTTTTTATTATATTCACTGAGGCTCCGGTATCGGCCAAGAATCTTCGATAATCTCCTCCGATTCTAATTGTGAGTTCGGCTCCTGGGTTTGCTCTATCTCTTGCGAGGTAGATTCTATGCTGTCGGGCGGGGCCCGATCGAGGCCTGTTATGTAAAAATTTCGTTTCGGGCACTCGTTAGCGAGATGTTGCGTACTCCCGCATTTGAAACATTTAATCTGATTGTGCAAATTCTTCGGGGTCTGTTGTGTATTTGGTATGTTAAAATTCCGCGGTGGTAAATGCTTTTTAGCTTTGTCTAAGAAAGGATTACGATTCATACCTGGGTTGTAATTCCTATTATTTTGTGGTATTGAATATCGGTTGGCTTGACTGTGAGCTAATTGCGACGCTTTTTCCTCTCGTTCTATATCTAATGCCATATTCTGTGCCTTTTTTAATATTTCAGGTCTACAAGCCCGTACTGCAATTCTTATATATTGATTTAGTCCGCAAATATATTTTGCTAGTCCTTGTTTGTCCTCGTCCGATAAGCTAATCTTTTTATGTGATGCTGATAAAGAAGAGTCGTTAATAATTGCTCTCCTTACGTCTAGATGGGCTGCTGTAAATCTTCTATTGTAAGCTAATACCGTGTCTCTTCCTTGTATACATTTATTCCTATCTATTCTACAGCTTGTAAGGGTTTTTATCTCCCCGAAATATAAGCGGAGAGTTTCAATAAATTCATCTATGGTGCGGATATCACACCCATCTAGCATACTTCTGGCTTCGCCAATTATTTTATTTGTCCGGACTAATTTAACGAATAGTTTTCTTTCATTTTCGGTAAGTATAGCTAATACACCTTTTATTTCTGAAATAAATCCTTCGACTGACGTAGTTTTTCCGTCGAATTCGTTTATAAAGTTCAAATGCTCCATTAGACTTCGAATATTACTGCCTCGACTATTAATACTAACGCCACTTTCTTCCTCGTCTTCCGTTATATTTTCCTTATCGTCTATATTATCTACCGATTCTATTTTCTGTTCCGGCAGAGCTGATTTCTTCGACATGCTTTTCATTTCTTTATCCATCGCGGTTATTTTACTCTGTAGCTGCATTAAAAGTTCACCCATCTGATTCATTCTTTCCGATACGATTTCGGAGAATTTTTGTATTTCTGCTACTTCCATACTCTTAGCCATTTTATATTTATTTATTAATTATTATTTTTTCAGTAATAATCTCTCAAATACTTAACTACTGACTCGTCAGTAGGGATATTAGACACGTCTATATCAGTATTTGGGTTAATAAAACTTGTACTTACTGTACAATTGATGCGTCGTTTGCTTTCTTAAGTGCCCTCGGGTTGACTTGCCGAACTTTATCTTCTTCAGGACCCTCAAGTCGCTGATTATTTCCTTTGGAAATCCCGTACCGCTGCCACCAAATTGTTACGCGGAAATGTTCACGTGAAGTTAAATTCGCGTTGATTTCCGGATAACGTAAGAATTCGGCCTATTGAATTCTTGTGATTGTATTAAAAACAAGGATTTCCAAGTTTTGGAAAGAATAACTTTTATTTACAACAGATTTACGTTCGGATACAAAACGACTCACAAGCGTAACGGCCAGGATAGAAGAGAGTTTCGGATGTCGAAGGAGCCCCTTTTAAGGGAAATCGGAACAAGGAAGGTTCTAGAAGAAAAGCGTTTTTTCATAAGTTAAGGGATTCTTATTGGTGTTCTCACGGTGCAGTGGGGGATTGTTTAAAATTCCAAATTTTATGTTCGGCGTGAAAAAGTAGAAACGGATGTTCCTTAAATTAGTATGCAGCGCAAGTGTAGGTTTTATCTACTAGCCCTAGCAGGTTTAGACAGGTTTTCCAAGGGATCAAGATAATACATCTAAGCAGGTATAGTTCACGTCGGGCCTAACAGATCAACTACCAGCAACTATTGAAGCGCCCCTCTAGTTACCCCCACCTCTCGCATCCCCACTTCTCACTTCTAGTGCGTACGCCCAGCTGGGCTAGTACAAAAGGACATTCCTTCATTCCATTACTGGACGCCTGTGAATATATATCTTAATCAAAAGAGTTAAGTTAAGGAACATAAGCGAAGCGAGCGAGGGGTGAGATCTTTTCATTATATACATTTCACATCTATGGTATTTTCCCGCGTGGTAACACCACCTGGTGGACCATCATTGTTATAATTAAATATCATCAAGGGTTTTTATGCCGCAAGGCTTTTCCCTAAAGAGCCAATAAAAAAGGCATTGTTTCTTTGATTGGCTCAATCACGTGTTTTATTTTACACTTTAACCTAACCCTTTATTCTCCACTTCATAGCATATACAAATTACCAGAAGACTCTTAGTTGAGGAATTTCGGCCATAACATCGTTGTTAGAATCTTTATTTAGATAAGAGTATATAGAGAATATTATTTTGTTTTTCAAAGAATAAGGACAAGATATTTTATAAATAATACCGGTCTAGAGAGATAGGGGGAGAGAGAGAGAGAGAGAGAGAGACAGGCAGACAGACAGACTGACAGACAGAGAAGTGTGGAAGGCTACGGAGTTGAGAGAGTATTTCTCGAAAAGATCTCTATTAGATCTCTCATTGCATTTTACCAGAACCTTCCTTTAGTCCAGCAGTATTTTCCATATGTTTTTCGTAGCATCATTATTTCGTCATTCCTAAAATGTTTGTTAGACAGCGCAAAAATATAGATTAAAACGGGAAATTGAAAACCATACTAACAAAAAAAATTTTATACCTGAGTTTCAAAAAAAGGATATTCTATATTTATTTATTTTACGACGAACTATATTTCTCTCGATAAATATCCTACGATTTTGGTGTCTATCTACGACTATCGCATTTAGCATTCCATTTTTATCGCTTAATTTTAAAAAATTGTACTTTTTATCAATTATTTTACCCAGAGACCATACCGGTGCACTTCGATATATATGGTAATAATATTATAATAAAAAATCCTACAATAATCTTACTCTTGAAACTGTGCATTCGTCTCATTCTCTCGAAACATAGTTTTTTTAAGGTTTCACTTCTAACACGTGTGATCTGCACACATGTTTTTTGAAGTATTATTTTTTTTGATTAAAAAAAAATAATGTATGCATTATTATCTGTACATTTTATGCAAATAAAAGTGAAAATCTTTTTATGTGTACATCTTCGACAAACATACTTTTGACATTTTTCACATATATTATTTGTTTTGTTGTTATAGCAAAGTCGTACTTGACAAATTTTGCGTTTGTTAAAATGGATTGCATTTGATGATGTTGTAGCTCTGTATTCGGTGTAAAGCTGTTCTGCTAATTAAAACAAGAACACTTTTCGTTGTATTTGTAATTCTGTCGTTTCTTTGTAAAGTATCCAACCATTTATAGCAGACAAATCTAAAATATTGAAAAATATTTGGAGGGGCCATCTATGAGAACTAGCTTTTGCTGTATGTTTTCTGGCCATTTGATCCGTCATATCAACTCCAAATTTTGTGCTTTTATAAAATTGAATAGAATCCGGTAACATTTTGTTATTACTTTTATCAATTTTCATTAATTTATGCTTAGAACTTAGAATAACTACTTCTTTATTTGGTTTGTTTTTATATATTGTAAAAATACAATTCTCTGATTTATATAGCAGAACAGAAAAACGAGACCTGTTATCCTTTGTTTGTTTGGCTGTTTTTTGTAGTTCTCTTTCGTTTCCTCTAATAGTTCCGATTAGAGTTGTTTTTTTTTTTTGGCAAATAATTTATTTTTGGCTAATTTTGACATGCTAGTGAAAAAGTTATCGGTTGAATATTTCTTCCACAGCTTGTATATGAGTCGATAAGTTTTAGAACAATGTGTTCACTAAGAAGCATTGACGGTGGACATTGTTCATATTTCCCCTAATAAGAAAAACCATTTAAAACATATTTGCTGCTGACATCTCTTGTAAGTCAGAATTTGATGGCAAATTTGTTGGATTTATTAGGCATATACTGTGTAAATCTGCACCTTGCTATTGAAGGAAATAATTGCTCTTGTCAACTGTTATATTTTGCCCTGGTTGATAGCAAGCTTGATTGTTTTCAATGAATTTATCCCATGTTTCCAAAACCTAGGCAAATTTATTTGTTTTGAAGGTGCCTACTTCTTTTAGCTCTTTTGTCAAAACGAATAAATCGTAGGATATGCTTGAACTTTTCTCTAGCCATAATGTTTCTAAAAAATTTGGGACCCCACTTTGCTGACCATAAATAACTCAATTTAATAATAAGGGTCATTTGTTTATTTTAAATTTTTCAAGCAGTCAAAATGACTGCTTTTGGGCAATATAGAAATAACACATACAAATAAACCGGAAATGTAGGAGGGGAGGAAATGACAAAGATTATTAATAAACGCATTTACATGTTGTATAAAAAGTCAACACAATTTAAAAAGTATTTATCTTTATATACATAATTTTGTTTCTAATTGAAACTAGAAAATAGTAAAAATTACTTGCTTGGACAATCTAGTTTTAATCAAAGAAAATTTTTTTAGTGAAAACTTATGTTTGGACGAAGCTATGTGTTATGATCAAATTCTTTTATTTAGAGTCCTCTGGTAATTAGTTGCTGGGGATGAGGAAGAAGGGATTAGAATAAAATTAATCAAACACGTGGTTGAGCCAAACAAAGAAACAATGCCTTTTTTATTGGCTCGTCAGGAAAGAGCCTTGCGGCATAAAAACCCAGGATGATATTTGATTATAACAATAAGAGTTAACAACGTGGTGTTGCCACGCGGGAAATACTGTCGATGTGAAATGTATGTAAGATTTATTGAATTAAAATAAGAAAAATGTTTATTATAATATAAGAAATACTTAAATATTAAGGTTTGAGATAAGAATCGGAAAGAAAAAGTAAGTAATAATAATTAGAAAACACAAAACACTCGTATAATACTGAATAGTTACACCGAATCAAGAAGGTGAAGATCGCCTTCTTCGCCGCGCTTATATATTCATTCACCACACCAATGGGCCCAATCACTTCCGTTAATCATTCTCGAAATCTCCAGACTATTCCCAACCGATCAAACAAAAGACTTCTTCCTTATTTCCGGTTCGGGAATATTCGAGAGATTTCACACACATACTTGTATTCTTACCGCTACACGTACTCACATTCATACTCATATCGCTGCATGCACTCACACTCATATTCATATTGTTACATGTTCTTACAAATCTTTCACGTTCATCAACTGTTTTCACGCACACCATACACTCGCACTCTTCGTCTTTCTCTCACCCTTACATGTATATAATGGAAAGATCTCAACTTTCGCTCGCTTCGCTTACGTTCCTTAACTAATTTAACTTAACTACTTTGATTTAGATATATATTCACAGGCGTCCAGTGATGGAATGAAAGAACGTCCTTTTGTACTGGCCCAGCAGGGCGTATGCGCTAGGGGTGCGAGAGATGGGGGTAACTATAAGAACGCTTCGATAGTTACTAGTATCGATGCTTGATATGAGTATCAATCTATAGTTCTAATCGATAGAATCGGACACGCGCGATTTAACTACATCTAATTACCGTACGATCAATTCAGATCGTACACTATGTACCTACATACGTATACGCCAGTGGAAAATGTGTTTCATGGAACAAGTGAATAACTTAGTTTAGTCACAAAAAAAGGAGAAAAAGCCATAAAAATCGAAAAACAGTATAATTTTATTGATTTATTTATTTTTTAAAGTACATTTAAAACGTTCATTAAACTAAATATAAAAAAACATCATTATTATTTTAAAAGAAATGAAATTAATCAAAATGAAAATATATATATTGAACAAAGAGAAAAATAATATGACTTGCATAATTTCCTTAAAATATTTTGTATTTATTTAATCATAGTTATAAAGATATTTTTCAAACTGACGTACTTCCTTTTCTTGTGGATCCTTTTCTTCAGATCGTTGCTAAATTATTTTAAACACAATCATGATTAATAAGATGTAAAGCTTATATGTAATAAAAATATTTAAAATAATAGGTACTATCACGCAATAGCTAATCGAAACAAAAAGTAAATAAAATTTATATCATAAAAATCAAATAAATTACCTCTTTTTCGGTCCCCCTAACGAGAATATTTTTCTCGTTGCCATCTACGGAATTATCTTTTATTAAATGGCGAACAGCGATTACTGAAGAGTCTGTGCATAGTATAGAGTTTAGTCGTTTTAAAAGTAATGACATTTTTATGTAATATACATTTTTTAATTTTTCGTCAGCTACTGCATTTTCTAAAAGATTAGGCAATAAAATAAATAAACCATGATGCGAAGATTTTTTTCTTTTTTTGCATAATTTTTCAATATTAGTGTCTCTTAATCCATCTCCGTCTAAGTCGAACGAAGAGAAAATAAAGAATTTTACATTAGATAGACAGAGCTTTCTGCTATATTCATCTAGTATTTTAGTAACTTTGAAATACTTTAACGAAGAAATTGAAGAATCAATCTTCGTTCTTTGTAGATCAAATATACCATCTAGTGGACCTATAGTTAAAACTTCTTTGAATAATTTCTCAATACATGTGACATTGCTCAAGTCATCTTCATGTCGGACAATGACCGTTACTCCATTTTCGCGCCATTTAAGGACCGCACATTCGTGACCCTGTGTAGACATATCAGAAGCAATGATGAATTTTTTAACTCCTTGTTCGATCATCCATTCAATCAGTACTTTGCCAAAGATATTGAAACCATCGATGACAAGGTAATATTTATCGCTATGGAACCAAAATTGAGGAATGAAATTGGAAAGTGTTTTATATTCTTGCAATTTGACTAAAACCTGCAAAAAAATACATTTGTAATATAATTGTCAAAAAATATTATAAAATATTATTAGATAAACAGTATAAATAATTATTTACTTTTCCATAACGTTCACAAGCATCAATGCTTCTTTCTTCCGTTGCTCCTTGAAGAAAATGTCTTCGTGATATAATTTGTTTTAAGCTGCCCATTTTAAGAGCTGTTCTCATCAGATCTGCTGCTTCTCTTTTAATTTTCGTTGGCAACTTAATAAGGTCTTGTAAACAGTAGCCGTATATACTTATGCTCCTATTAAAATTATATAGTGGTATCGGATAGTAACTAGGCCCTTTATAATCATAAGTCATAACCAAATGTTTTAAATCTTTAACAATGTCTAAACAATTTTCCATATCGTCTAAGACGGAATAGTTTGCTACTACAAAATCAAAACCTTTGCCTTTTGTAATATTTAGAATATAACTTTTATAATTTTTAACATTTATAATATGAGTCTGTGGTAAGCTTGGTCGTATTGTCTCGATCACTCGTTTTTCTGCTTCCGTTTCATAAGTAGTGTAAACATCAAAATTATATAATAAAGATAAATTTATAAGAGCCTGTCCTATGTCACTAGCACCAAAATGTATTAATACAGTTTTAATAGTTTCAAACTTTCCTTTATCTGAATGTAAAATAATAAAAGCTGCTAAATAAGCTTGGGGAATCGTTGCAGCATCTTCAAAGCTTAACGTTTCTGGAATAATCCAAGTTAAATCTGGATCTGGTAAAATTTCATTGCTTATAGTTAAATTATTAACAAGCCCCATTACTCTACGACCTTTTTCATCTCTTCCTGAATATTCAGTAAGAAATATTTGTGATTCTAAGCTGACGTCACTATTTAAATAGTACTCGTAAACATTCAAGTCGAATGCTGCAAACTCTACTTCTACGACACTTTCATTTTTTTTTCTAAACAGTGGTAGGTCTTCCGTCCATTCTAAAGAAATTGGTTTATTTATTTGTGCTTTCCAACGCAAAGAAGAAGTAGACTTCACTGACAATGGCATCCATCTGTATGTGCCCCATTCCCCATTTGGTGCTAAGACGTTTTCACGAAGATTAAGCTTTACTTGTGATTCATAGAATTTATTTTGAAGTGAGAATTTTGGTGCTTTTTCATCTTGTAAGTCAAAAATTTGAAGTTTCTTATATCCCGGTTCTCGTTTTATATCTCGAAGTATCTCAAATATATCATTATCGATAATAGTGTTTACCACAAATATAATATTGTCATATTTTGAGTCTCGCAAACAGATCTTTAATTGATCTAGACAGTTTTCTTGGTTACTCAAAACAATCGTTTTTCTTAAATTTCTTTCTTTACGTAAAAGCAGAACAATACGACAAAGAGAAATGTTGATCTTTAAGATGACATTTAATCCAACACTTGCTAATGCAGAAATCACATTATCTTTCTCTTCTGTTTCCATGGTTGTCAATAAAAATGATTCTTTATCGAGAGTACTAATAAATTTTCTTACATCCTTAAAGTGCGCATTATTTATAATCGTCAAAATAAAATCCTCATTCATTGTCTGGTTAAGGAGCTCTCTGTTAATTAATTTTATATTCAGGTTTTTCCTCGTCCTTTGTATGATATTCTCGAGAAACTCCAAAATGTTTTCATTTTTGTTTTTTGAGTCCTTTATTACCAATATCTTTTTGATATTTTTTTTGCTAATATTTGTGGAAATTAATCCTATTACTACGTTTAATACGTCGTCAATATTCAACTCTGTTTTATCTACATTCTGGATAAATTGAAGTTCATCCGTTATAATTTCCCAATGACTGTTTTCAAATATTATTTCCTGAAATTGAATCCCAATCATCTCAATTCCGGGGCAAGCTATCACATTTATGTGTTTGTCGAATCTCATAGATAGCTCTGTGAAAACAAATTATTATATACTATATAATTTATTAAACTATGATATATGTCGTGTTTTTTTGTGGAGGAACTTACCAAAGAAATATTTAAATAATTGTTTAAGAAAATGTATTTAAATAATGTAACAATTAGAATTTACGAAAATATATAATGCAGAAATTACTTGAATATTTCTTAAAAAATAATTAAAGATCTTGAATTCTTTCCTAATAATGACTTTTGTTTTAATAAATTGTTTATTATTTCACAATTATAACTGTTAGTACTAAAACGTTAAGAAAAGACTGCCGATTATTGCGAATAATTAAATAACTGTAAATAATTTAATATCAAAGCAAAATTCAATAAATAATATAAATTTTAATTTTTTGTTCTTTAATTATAAATAAATGAAAATTAAATTCATTTCGTTTTACTCCTAATATGATCATAAAGTAGTATAAATACATTTTAATTTTGATTTATCTGTTAGAGAATTTGAAGAGTTTTATACACAACTCTTGGTCTATATTTCATCTTAATAACGACGAAAAAGTTAATATAAACATTCAAATGCTTACCATTATTTTCTTTCATTTTGTCGGTTAATTGTGCTGTGTCGATGACGAGTTTTTCTATCCTACTCGGTATCAACATATTTTTGTTCCTACTGCTGATAATATGCACTTGAATTAATCCTTCTAGTAATAACATCCAATCACTGCTCCATTTAAACGTACCATTGGTACACGATGTTGAAAGTCTGCTAATAATATTATAAGATTCTTCGTACTGGTAACCACGTAAAAGAAGATTTGAATAAATATCTTCTTCGTTTAAAAATTCTGATTCCTTTTTCAATAAAATAATTTCAGGAATAACTTTTTTCTCAGTTTCTGCTACTCGTATAGTTCCAGAAGCTAACATGATTCCTTCTTTACATTTAACTTCAAATTTTCCTGAGCCTAAAAATTTACATTTTTTTAACATAGTTACGAAATATTATATTTTGGTGATTAAAAATTTTTACCTTTAAATATCATAATAATTAAATGTATTTTGTTATCTTTGGGTACTGTTAGTAATTTATTGTGATTTTTAATATTTTCCAGAATAAAAGAATTGTCATGCTTGTGCGGATTTAAATTTAAGTAAACATTTAAAACTAATTTCGAATAGACAGCTAAAGAAATAGTAACTTTATCGTTCATTTTAAAGTTTCGTAAAAATTTGTATTTATCTGATTCCAGATCTATCAGTTCTTCGGTTTGTTGAATTTCATACGTGTTATCAGCTTCTACGTTCCTGTCCAACATATGAAATAGTAGTTTATACAATTTATTTTAGAAAAAAGTCTATTTTATACTTACCAATCAGAACTATGTTCCCATCGGAAGAGTGAAGAAATCGACGGCGTTCCTATAGAAACGGGATAGGAAATTCTCGGATAGAGCTTCCCTGGCTTAATAGGTAACCCAAGATTATAAAGCTTTCCTAATGTTGATAATAATAAGATTGAATTATCTTTATTACCCCGTCTTGTTAATGTTAAATTAATGCAGTTTTTTTGTAACGATTTGTTCAAAATTGCCTGATGAATAAAATGTAATAAGTTACACAGTTATAACAACATAAAATAAATATTTTATTCTAAATAATAAACCTGTAGCAGTCCATGCGGTGAAATTTCAATGGTTATAGCATTCTTTGGAATCGTTTTTATTACTTCTTCGAATAAAACAGGAGAAAGAAGATTATTTGTATGATATTCAGGTGAAGAAACTTGAGCTTTCATTGAAAGCCATTCGTTTTGCGGAATAGACGTGCATATCCAACGAGAACTGCGTTCTTTTGGAAAAGGAATGACTTTTTTTAGATAATCCAACAACTTTGGACCAGCTGGAGAAATGTAACGACTATGATATGCAATATTATTAGTTGGAACGGTTTTAGCAAATATTCCTTTATTCTAAAAATGAAAAATTATGACTATATTAATAAAACTTCATTATTAAGACTGTCTATTAAAAAATCTACTTAAAATCTGCTAAGAATTACCTGTAATTCTTTTACAAAAACATTTATTGATTCGGTTGGTCCACTTATTGTAGAGCTTTCTGGTCCATTATGACATGCAACGTCAATGTCTTCAGGGCAAATATCTCGAATTTTTTGGTAGCCAAGACCAACTGCAGCCATCGTTCCGTGTATTAAGTCACTTTCTACAGAAGCCAAACCTCGAGAGAGAGCACTTAAAATCATTTCTTCAGCAGAAAAGCAACCATCTGCGTAAGAACAACCAAGCTCACCAACAGAATGCCCGATCATGTAATTCGGTTTAACGCCAACAGCATATAAAATATCCACTAGACCAATCTGTGTAACAATCACGAGAAATTATTTATACAAAGATAAGAAGAAATAAAAAATATTAAAGTGTAAATATTAAATATATTATTACTTGTATTGCCGCTATTCCTAAAAAGCAATTTATAATATTATCGTATATAGTTGGATCTTTGTCACATATAATATGCATAATATCATAACCTCGAGGTCTTAAAACATTATCACACCTTTTTATTGCTTCAGCAAAGATTGGTATCTTCATCAGTGATTCACCTAAAAAAGATTTATTATGATATTTGATAGTTATCAAATAACATTTTTTTAATTATTTATATGTAAAATTTGTAGTACCCATTCCCGTCCATTGTGATCCCATCCCCGAAAAAACAAACCATATCTGTCGAGATTGAGGTGACAAATTGTCATTAATCATCTCTATCGATTGTTCTGAGTTAGTTACTTCAGATTCTGGAATTACTGTATATCCAGAATACAATGATTGAGGAAATGGTTTCTCAGTAATATCATTAATTAATTGAGCAAATTCATCATCTCCTCTGTTCGAATTCAACTAAACACGTATACCATATTATTAACAATCATTTTGTATAATTAGTTTTGTCGTAAAATAAATATCTTACGGTATTGAAGATCGATGTCATCATTTCTTGAGTTCGACAAGAAGCTACAAAAAGCCGTGGCATATTATTTTGTGAAAGCTTTCTACCCAGCTTCTCTTTTGAATGACGTTTCAAGATAATGTGCGAGAAGGAACCATTTAATGCAGCTGTGTTAACTGCAGCGTAACAATCCGTCCAAATTGTTGGTTTTGTAACGACTTTTACGCGTCCCTCCTGAAGACATTGAGCTTCTTCCGGAGGCTCGGAATAATGAAGATTCGGTGGTATAACTCCGGTCTCCATAGCAATTAGTACCTAGAAATTACAAAGAGAATATAATGTAGAATATGAAAATAAATCTGTATTGTGTTACATTTAATTTTGTCTTTTCAGTTATTTTACCTTGATTATCGAATTTAATGTATTATTATTAAATGTATAACCAATGTTTGATTTAATTGATCCTATTAAGAGAGGATTAGAATAACTTCGATCTTGACCATAAACAAGATCTATCGCATTTAATTCTTCTAGATCCATTGATCTGATTGCTGTACCATCGGCCTCGATGTAATTTACATCGCTAGGTCTTAAACCGCATTGTTTTAATGTCTGTTTCATTATTTGAGCTTGAAATTCAGCTGTAGAAAATAAACAAGTTTTTCTTGAAATTGCTGGAGTGTAACTAACACAAATATTAACGACCTCAGCATATACTCGCTTTGCATCTTTAGCTCTTTGTAAGAAAATAGTTCCTACTGACTCGCTTCTTAAGAATCCAGAAGCATTTTTGTCGAAAGACCTGTTTAGCCCGTCGGATGACAACAAACCTAAATCACGAAATTTATACAACCCAAAATTATTTATAAATTAGGAAAATATTCATTTGATTATGTAGAAATTTTCATTATTATTTATATGATCAAATTACAAGAAACAGTTGCCTTTTTTTTCTTTATATGTAAGTACTGGAAGTAATTATTCTTTACATACTCATATTTTACCTAATTCAAAGAGTTGAGAGGATGTTTTAGAAAGTAAACTTAAGGCTCCACCACACACAATCGCATTATCGCAATCTCCAGCTTTAATAGCTTGGTAAGCTTTTTGAATTGCTAATGCACTTGATGTGCAATTTGAATCAATACTACAGCTTGATCCAATTAGACTCATAACAAATGAGATCCGGTTTGCTAGCATTCCACGGCAATACCCCGTTAAAGTATATCCATCTTTCTATTATGAAAATAAAACGAACTATAGATACAGTTTTTTCAATAATTTTTAGAATCAATTAGATGAATCTATTAACTTACCTTTCCTAGAGCTCTCATAAGATAACTATCTGACTCATATAAACTCAATACCCCGTAAACATTGGTTTTCTTGTCGCGTAGCTCTGCAGGATTTATTCCAGCATCAATAATTGCTTCAAAAGTAGTTTCAATTGCAATTCTAAATTCTGGCGCCATATTTTTTGACTGGAATGTACTAATTCCAAAAAAGAAGTTGTCAAATTTCGTTAAGTCAGAAATTATTCCCAAACGAGATGGTATTTTGGAAATAGGATCTAGAATAATTATATATCAAAACAATAAATAAAGTACTTCAATATGATTGTTGAGAACAATAAATTTTTTTTTTGTAGGCAACAAGGCACACTCATACACAGGCATACATAGGTAATTAGACAGGCTGACATAAAGAACAATAAAAGCGACTCTTTCTATTTGTCGGATTTTCTTGAAGACGTTAGGAGGAAGTGAGAGACGGACAAAGTATCTGTACAGCTTTATAAATAATCGCCGACTAATGCAAAACGTTTTTCAAACATCTTCTATCAAAGCATTTTACATGAATTTTCGAACAGTAAAATATTTTCGTGTAAAAACTAATTTAACTTATTCTTACCTAATTTCCATCTTTTATGATCTATAGTCGAGCAATCCTTTCCACTTATTAAATTCGCTATTAATTCATTAATATTTTCACTTTTCGGAAATCTTCCAGATATTCCAGAAATAACCACTTCTTCTTTGCCTTCTAAATTCATACTTGCTAAATGTATCTATATAGAAGCTACAATCAAATACGATTTTACTTATCAACTAAAGCTATTAATTGTTGCTGCTGTTTATATAGCCTTCGGCATAGGTCTAATTAAAACTGATATTTGTACCATTCGTTTTAAAAATTTAAATATCTTACGCGTAGAAAGCATTGTCATTTTATTTAAGTGAAAACAAACGCGATTTCGAGGCATGGGAGCGGTGTGCGTCGAGGCAAGGGAGTGGTGTGCGTCACGGCAAGACAGTGGTGGACGGTGAGGCAACGGAGCGACGGGTGGCTTTGAAACGGCCACGATATTTAGTAAGAAGAGAAAAAGAGACAATCATATAGGATTAAGCCTGCAAGAGAATGAGATAGAATATAGCTATGTAGTTTTTCCTATTCTCGGTCTCCATACTACAAAGCGTGGACACGTATTCTTTCGATACTCGAAATGTTTGTAGGTAGGAACGATAGAAGGGTAGAAGGAATAAACAGAGATAAGCACGTAGGTATGTGACAAAAGTATAAGGTCCAAAGGAACCGACGGTCGAAATAAAGCTAGAGGGTGCTTGGTCTGCTTTTATTTTACCAAACGTGTCATTTCTTTACTATTTAAAAATGTTTCTATTTTATTGAAAAATTAGTATTAAATTCTTTATTTCGCAAATATTATAATAAATAAAAATGAAGTACATAGAATGTATAATAATTGTATTGTCTGAAATATTAAAAAAAAAAAAAAAGCATTACCAGATACATCAGAGAAAAAAATTAAACAACATTGTAGAATATTTTTCTTATAAATATTCAAAGACATGTTTTTTAATTATAATTTTGTCTATTTAGAAAATTTTTAATAATTTTTAATAAAATAGAAAAGTTTGTAAATAGAAGAAACTAGACACGTGACAAAAACAAATAAACCCTAAATACTTTATATTTCCAATAAGAATATAATAATATAACTTATTTTACAAATATGGAAAAAAAAATATAAAAAATAAATTTTTAAAAAAATTTTTAATATTTTGAAATAAAACAACGAAAATAGAAATAGATTTTAAAATCGTTGTAATTCAAAACCCGATGAAACGAAAAAAATATGACCACAATTGTTCCCTTTTTTAACAGCATTTACAGTTATTAGTTGCAACACAAAAAGAAATACTTGTGTATGCTAACCTATGATAAAGATATCTCACATTCACAGAAAGTGTGAAAAGTGTAAGAGAAAAAAATTCATCTACCTGAGTTTAAAAAAAAAAATATATTATATTTACTTGGATTAGAGGACGACGTATCTTTCTGTCGACAAATATTCTACAATTTTCGTCTCTATCTATGGCTATCGCATTCAGCATTCCATCTTGATGGATAGAATTTTGAAAATATTAGTTTTTGTCAGCTTCCTACACCCCAAGGTCGGTTCCTTATAATGAGAAAAGAATTATAAAAAACAGGGAAGGTCTGTTGAAATTCGATCTACATTTATTTTCTTTATTATCGATGCGATAATATTCATGCCTATAGTTTCTTTCTACAACTTGTCATATCTTTTTTATTTAAAAATGTTTGTATTTTATTGAAAAATTAGTATTAAATTCTTTATTTCGCAAATATTATAATAAATAATTATGAAGTACTTAGAATATATAATAATTGTATTGTTTGAAATATTTGAAAAAAAAAAGGACTACCAGATACATCAAAGAAAAACAATTAGAGAATACTGTGTAATAAATGAGGAGCAGCTGACAAATTCCATTCAAAATCAAGTAAATTACAGTTATATTTTTATTTTGCTTCTTTATAAAATATATTTGATGCATAAAGACAAAATATGTCTATTCAATTTGATTTTTATATGTTTTTATGAAAAATATCCAATGAGATGTACTGACCCATGCATATATGAAAATTATATTATAAATTGTGATATTTGCATATTTAAGAAACTTATACTAATTTTTCAATAAAATAAAAACATTTTTAAGATGTTGAACGCCCAGCGTGAATCGGTGAAGTTTACCACGGGTCCCAAATTCGAGACTCGTAGTGTACACAGTTCGATAAGCTGAGAGAGCGATACGATTCAATGCATTCTTTTAGATTTTTCGTTGTTCAGATCTTTATTTAGAGGAGAGTATTTAGAAAGATAAGTTTGTGGTCCAAAGAATAAGGACGAGATATGTTATAAATAATAAAGGTCTTGAGGTGTGGTAGGCTACAGAGGTGAAAAAACATTTCTAGAGAATATCTCTATTAGATCTTTCATTGTATTTTACCAGAACCTTCATTGTGTCCAGCAGTTCTTTCCATATGTTTTTTGTAATGTCTTTATTTCGTCTATCCTAAAATGTTTGTTAGCAACGCAAGAATGTAGATGAAAACGGGAAATTGAAAACCATACTAACAAAAAAAAATTTTATACCTGAGTTTCAAAAAAAGGATTATTTATTTCTACCTAATTTCTGACGAATTATATTTCCATTGATAAACATCCTACCATTTTGGTGACTATTTATAACTATCGCATTCAGCATTCCATTTTTATTCCTTAAATTTGGAAAAGTGTACTTTTTATCGACTATTCCACTCACTAATCATACCGGTGACCTTTATTATATATGGTAATAATATTATAATAAATAAATCTTACAATTATCTTATTCTTGAAACTGTGCATTCGTCTGATTCTAGAATACTAGAAACTTAATTTTTTAAGGTTTTACTTCTAACACGTGTGATCTGCACACATGATTTTTTTTTTCACCAAACGTGTCATTTTTTCCTATTTAAAAATGATTTTATTATTTTGAAAAATTTTTAATTATTTCTTTATTTCGCAAATATTATAATTTTTAATTACAAAATATATAGAATATAATAATTGTATTGTCAGCAATATTTTACAAAAAAAAAAAAAATTATTACGAGATACATCAGAGAAAAAACATTAAACAACACTGTAGAATATATTTTTTATAAAAATCTAAAGACTTGGTTTTTAATTATTTTATTATAATGTTAGCGTATTTAAGAAATTTATACTAATTTTTCAATAAAATGGAAAAGTTTTTAAATAAAAGAAACTAGATACGCCCGTAACACAAACAAATAAACCTTATTTTGTGTTATATTTCCAATAAATATACAATAATGTAATTTATATTAAAAATATAAAAAAAAAATTCTTTAAATTGAAAAATATGTAAATAATAAAATTAAAAATGAAAAATTGATTTTAAAATCGTTGTAATTCCAAATTCGATGAATGGAAAAAAAATACGACCACAATCTTTCCCCTCTTTTTACAGCATCCAAAGGTATTAGTTGAAACACAAGAAGAAATACTTATTTGTGCTAATCTATAAAGATATCTCTAATTCACAGAAAGATTATCATCTACCTGAGTTACAAAGAAGGATATATTATATTTACTTAGGTTTGGACGGCTTATCTTTCCGTCGACAAGCAATCTACCATTTCTTTTTCTATCTATGGCTATCGCATATATTCGGCAATCTTTCTTAATTGATACAATTTGAAAGTGATAGTTTTTTTAAGCTACCCCCACCCCAAGATCATACCATCGCCTTTTGATATATGTATATGGTAATAATATTATAATAAATAAATCTTAAACAATTATCTTTCTCTTAAAACTGTGCATTTGTCTCATTCTTTTGAAACTTTGTTTTTCCAAGGTTTCACTTCTAACACGTGTGATCTACACACACGATTATTTTTTTATTTTAAAGATATCTTTCCCAACGATTTTGATGACCTGTGACTTCCGATTGTTTTTTTTCTAAATATATCATGTTTTTATACAGTGTAAAGGTTAAACAATTGAAAGTGCTTCCTTTTTTTAAATTCAAATATATGTAAAGGCTGTTAAGTAGGAGTATTTCGGAAAGGTCATATAAATTTGTAAAAAGGACAAGAAAATCAATATATTGCTATGTAGTTATTTCAAAAATACTTATCATACATTTTTAATGCCTTATCAAAGCTTGTACATATTACAATAAAATAAAAATGTATAATATAGAAAACCGTTTAATAACATTTATTATAAATTCAATTCATAATTAATATTTTTATTGCTATTTTCATTTATCTAATAGGAATACTTTATTTAGTAAAAATATCTCCCGTTTTAAGTATTGCACTTCTAATTAGAATTAAATTAGTATATAAGAACAATGAAGCTCTATTAATATCCGATAGAATAACAACATAATAAAATCTAGTTTATAAAAAAATAAAGAATGATCTAGATCAACTTTACTATGAAGCTATTTTACTAAACATATGCTTGATGTAACCGCACGAATAAATTAATTTAAAATATTTACTCGTGCGATTTGGTCTAGCAATTTAAAAACTTTTACGCAAGACGCATTGTCGATGTAGTCTTATATAGAAAATGTCTTTCTTAGGCCTTGCAATGACATTGGGAATTTCCATTGTTCTTTTTTAAAAATAAAAAATGTTTACATACGATGTATTACGTAAACGATTAAAGACACATTTTATTCTTTTAAATTCACAAACCACTAAGCACTGCTAGTTAGGAACATTTTTTCAAGGTCCTATAACTCTGTAAAACCGATGCAAAAAAACAACAAATTTTCACACAATAAGATTCATTGAATATTACTTATTGTAAATTTTTAATACTTTAACCACATTTCTATATATTAAAGTTTTCAACGCAAAATAAATTTTCAAAATTCTATTGTAATTAAAAAACAAAATACAATACTGATTTCTTTTTTATCTGCTACGTTCGACATTTTAATCTTTGAAAGAATTAGTCAGGTAACTTAATAAATTTTTATACCTTAATCTAAGGGACTGAAATATAAACATTTTTTAGCGTAACGCGTATCGACATAAAGTCGTATCCTATAGATCGCTGGATCGAGTCTCATCAGGTTACTTCTTATTTTTGAAGTGACAACTTCTTTAAAATGGAGATGATTTAAAAAATTGCAACGTGGCGCGACGTAACCCGGCGATGGGGTACAGCGTATCGTGGCAATCCAGTGCAGCAATGAAACGGATACGACGGTACTAAGTAAGAAAAGAAAAAAAGACAAACATATAGAATTGATACTGCGAAAGAATCGGATAGAATATAGCTGTATAGTTTTTCCTATTCTTAATCTCCTCTTTGTACGCTGCTTCGTAGACCCCACTCCTGGCTACTAAACGTTGTATATGTGTGTGTGTTTGCATGAGACTGCAATTACGAAGCTTAGGCATACATTATCTCAATACATGCCTTTAAAAATACGAGTTGGCTCTTCGACAATCAACTAGAATCACAAGCAAAGCTTTTTAATAGTATTATAAACGACAATAGCATAAAAAAATTTAAGATCTCTTAGCACAGGATGATAATTTGTAAATATTATTAATAACTAGATAAGGAAAACGAAATTTTATTATTGCAAATAAAAAATCCCGCCAGTGTTCCCGACGCTTAGCTTGACCCTTCAATTCGCGGTCTCGTAGACTTTATTTCTCTAAGATAACTCCTAATAATGTCCTCCCATCTATGTCTCGGTCTATCTACTTGTCTTTCCCTGTTCGGTACCGATCAGTATTTTATGCACTGTTCGATCCTAACACATGAGGTTGTGAACAGGGGGCCACGGGACCAGCCCATCTTAATTGGCTTGTTTTTACGACATTAATGGTGTCAGGTTTATTGTACATTCGGTGTACTTCTACGTTTTACGGTTTCTTCTATAATATATAACAATATATACAACAACAAACATATACAAATGCTAATAAAAAAAAAAATTCTTATAAGGTTTCTAGTCATTTAAAACATTTCATTTTCAACTTATTTAAACTCTATTATGTATCTTTTTTACATATAAAAATAGAAAAAAAAAATTTACCTCCCAAAATTCGAACCCTAAAAGACTCGGCCCACTATTGGAACGAATCGCCGAATCGTTGTCATTATCCTAAACCTATTATATACCATTGCTTACTTCAGAAGTAAATTTAAACACTAGATAGCCTCATAAGCATTTTTAATGGCAAATATCTCAAAAATTATTGAGTAGTGGCTCCTATAACACTATATATTCGTAAAAAGGTAAGCAAAATCTATCATCCTGCAAAATTTGAACAAAATCCGAGAGGGCAAGACCTTGCGCTGTCCTTGTCAGTGGTGAAACTTAATAAAAAGTATCAGGTAAGAGAGTAATCATATTTTTTTAATATATCTCGAAAAGTGAGGAAGATAAAATATTTTAGTACTGAACCTTTTTTGTAGCAAATAAAATTGTCTACAAAACATAATTAATACAAAATCGCTTTATCTCGCTTACTTTTTGAGATATTTTCAAAAATCTATCATGCTGTCACAGATGCGCGCGAGACTCTCGAGCTATAGAGAATATAGAAGAAAAAGAGAATATATTTAAGAAAAAGGGTTTCATCGCATTATACTGTTTACATTTAGACGAAGCTAACAATAGGTTGTCTATCTCTCTTGCACGCATGGAAGTTAGGAGTTTGCGCATGCGTGCCATAGCGAACTACGTCACAATGAGTAAGAGCAGGATAGCTTCATTTTCTGTTTCTTTCTACAAAGGCGTAGGACTAAGGGAGTAATTACCTGTCTTTAAATTGGGATATTTCCTACAGGTAAATATTTATAAATATAAATTCAACACCAAAATTTAAAAAATAAATTAAAAATTCATATGAAAAAGAAATTTTTTTTAAATAACCCGTTTTAAGCGAAATATCGAGCAAAAACCGTTTTCACCCCTTGATTTTTAATAGAAGGGATGAAAAAAAAATTTTTTGTTTCCCTACGATTGTTCTTTGTAGTTTTTTAAAGATAATTAAAAAAAAAAAAATTTTAAAAAGTCCAATTTTTATATTTTTTATTGAATTTTCATTTTTTGAGTACTTTGAACCGTCGTAGGGGTGAAAGGGTGCGTTTTAGGGGAAAAATGGTCTGATATAGATAGGCCTAAAATTTTATGCTCTACAACTTTTATTTGAAACTTTTTTTGATATTTTTAACATATAATCCAAAAATCGTATTTTGGGGTAGTTTTTAATTTTTTTCACCCCTTTCCCGGTGGTTGAGAACTTTTTTACTTTGCCCACAGTATTGTACGCATTTTTCTGATAATTTCCATATTTTTTCAGCCGTATAGCTCAAAAACCCGATTTCAGGGCTATTTTGACTGGACTAATACGACTGCGACTGTTACAACTGATACGACTGCGACTGTTACAACTGATATCTAACTACGGCTACGACTGCAACTACATTCTATTTCTACGACTGAGACTGCTCCCCTCTTATTCCTTTCCATGTCTTTTATATCCGAAATCACCTACACCCCTTTTGAGAGGGAAGAAGCTTACAAATCTTCCTGACCAATAGCATAAGGATCCACCCCATAGTCCACCGACAGGTACAGCCTATGGTTTTCGGTAGTGGGAACTATGCATACAGCAACTTAATCTAGCACATCGGAATGTCACACCTTTTATGGCATCGCATATGTTTACACAGGTATCGGAAATTCTTCAAAGGGTCCCTACACTGCACACATGGTTTTTTATTACACCAATATCCTAATAACCCTCAAGGTTTGTTTATGGTTTTATGGCCCACCTAATCTTTTCTTTTAATCTGGATAGATTTCTCTTTTTCAAATAAAATGAGATCTACAGAAAGGACTGAATACCAGCTTTTGTCTATCTCTGCTACACTTAAAACTCTCCTACATTCGGCCATTCTGCGAATCTTCGGTCCCCGAAGATTGAGTTTCTTCTTCTGGTTGATACAATTTCATGTAATCAGCTGCTGTGGTTGTAACTCGTGGCCCTTCTCCTTTACCAACATGTTTCACTTCGTATCGGTGGTTCCCGATAACACGTACAACTTTATATGGTCCTAAATATTTGGCGGCAATTTTCATGGTCGGACCAAACTGCGTTCTTTTGATGAACACGACGTCCCCTTCTTTGTACTGTATCGCTTCTTTACACCGTTTGTTATACTGCCGTCGATTCTCCTCCTGTATCGATAAGAGGCTTTCCTTCGCTAATGCTCTAATTTTGTCGCGTTCTTCTTCAAACATCAGAACTGCCTCCTCTTCGATAGCTGTTTTGATGGCAACGTCCTCTTTCTGCTTCATCTTTACTCCAAAAAGAATTTCAAATGGAGTACGGCCTATACTTCGTTGGTATGTGCTATTTAAACATCGTTGCACCTTATCTACCTGTCGATACCACTGTTTTGGATTATCCAACGACAACTTGGTCAACACCGGTATCAGTGTTCGAATGATCCTTTCCACCTGACCATTTCCTCTTGGAACGCTTGTCGTAATCAACACGTGCTGAATTCCTTCGGATTGGCAATATTCACGGAAGTCCTCCGACGTAAAGGCGGGACCCCTGTCGCTGACGATCCGTTTAGCGTTGCCAAAAATCTTTTGCTGTTCCTTCAGCCTGGCCAATACTTCCCTACTGCTGGTCGTCTTGGTCGGATACAACCAGGTGAATTTTGTAAACCCATCGATAACGACATAAAGATGTTTATACTGTTTACTAGTTGCTGTCATTGGTCCTACATGATCTACATGATACGTATGTAAGGGCGTATCCTCTTTCGGTATAGGCATCAACATTCCCTCCTTCTTACCCCTTTTTCTTTCTGCTAATAGACACGGTATACAACACTCCACATATCTTCTCGCCTTATCTTCTATCCGAGGAATGAAGTATTCATCTTCGATGGCCTTCACCATCTTCGTTACGCCGAAGTGCCCCTGATCGTGTGCCCTTTTTATAATTTCCACTTCCAAACATTTTGGCACCACGATGAGATTCTTATCGCCTTTTCTTTTTATTAGCAGGTCGTCTTCTATCGCGTAATTTTCGTACGGCTGTTGTTCTACAATCGTCCTAATTGCCCTTATTTTTTCATCGGATAATTGTTTTTCTTTTACTAGTACCGCGAATGTATCCGTTACTGACAAAACATGCACCCGACTAAGTGCGTCTACATGCTTAAGCCGATCGCCTCGCCGATGATCTACTTTAAATTCAAAGTCCTGTAACCATAATGCCCACCGTGCCACTTTAGCTGATAAATTCTTTTTCTCCATTGTCTTGGTAAACGCATCGCAATCTGTCACTAACTTAAACGGCATGCCTAGAAGGTACACTCGCAACTTCTTAATACTGTTGATAACAGCTAATACTTCTAACTCATACGAATGATACCGTTGTTCCGTTTCGGAGGTTTTCTTACTATAATAATATACAGGATGCAATTCTTTCTCGTCGGTCTTTCTCTGTAGTAGAATCGCTCCATACCCATACTTACTCGCATCGGTGTGCAGTTCGGTAATAGCCGTCGGATCGAATATGCGTAACACAGGCTTGGAAACAAGAATATTCTTTAAAATATTAAAGGCGCATTCACACTCATCCGTCCATACGAATTTTACGTCTTTTTTAATCAAGTTGGTTAAAGGTCGTGATATACGAGCGTAATCTTTTACGAACTTTCTGAAAAATCCCGTCACTCCTAAGAATCTTTGAATTTCTTTACAACTTCGCGGCGTCGGAAATCGTTTTATCGTTATTATTTTTGACTGACCGGGGGTAACTTTCCCATCTTCTATCGTAAAACCCAAGAAATCTACGCTTCGTTTGAGGAACTGGCACTTATGCCAATTAATCTGCAATCCGTTCCTAGCTGCAACTTCTAATACTCTTTCTAATTTTGCCAACGCATCCGGATCATCGATACCCGGCACAATCACATCGTCAACATATGTGAATACAACTTTGAGACGTATAAGTTCCTTGAAAACATCTGCAATGAAACGTAGAAAGCTTGCTGGACTATTACATAATCCGAATGGTGTCTTGTTAAACTCGAATTGACCATCGGGCGTGACAAACGACGTATACTTCTTACTATTTTCTTCTACCGGTACATGTAAAAATCCGTTTTTTAAGTCAATAACCGAAAATACTCTCATATTTACCAAATCATCAATACAATCTTCAATCAACGGCATCGGAAAATGATCGCGAATCATCTTATGGTTTAACGCCTCGATAATCTACGCAAATTCTACTTGTTCCATCCTTTTTAGGAACTATAACCACTGGACTCGCCCATTCGCTATTACTCGTACGTACAACACCCTCTTCAAACCACTGGGTTATCTGTTTGTTTAGGACTTCTTTTTCGCATGGCGCTAATCTACGAGGTCTTGCTACTACGGGTGTGTATCATCGTGAAACCTAATTTGTGTCTCTATCGACGTCTTTACCTGTTCTGCGGGCCTATAATTTTTAACCAACTTTTCTATTTCCTTTGCGTACTGCGGCTTAACGTCTAACTCATTCGCGGTTATATTAAATACGCCTTTCATTGTCTCTTCGTTTATCACCGTTTCAGCGTCTTCTCCATCGACGGATTCCGTAACATCTTTCTTCTCAGCGCGGTTCTTAATTTCTTCCTTCACTACATCTTCGCGTATTTTACACATTTTCACAACTTTTCCCCCACGAATAATCACTTCCACTTTACTCAGAAAGTTCTTCCCTAGAATACACTTATATGGAATCACATCTGTCGGCACTATATGAATCTTTACAGAGCATACCACGTCGTCTACACTTATTTCACCCTCAAACATGCCCAAAAGCCGTATATCACCGTTACCTGCTCCCTTTGCACGTGTGAAGGTTTTGGTCAAAGTTGTGGATCCAATTTCTCTATACCCGTCTTCGCGTAACAACGTGAGGTCACTTCCAGAATCCACCAACGCCTTAAAAACTTTACCCTGTATGTTTATCGCTTTTAGATCTTCCGAGGCCGTAATAAAGTTAACTTTCTTCCCGCATATCTTCGAGATGTGTCCAAATTCGTTACATCGGAAACATTTTGGACCTTTTCCTACCATCGGACACTGTTTTATGCTATGATCGACTGAACCACATGAGAAACATCGTAGTTTTTTTTGTCTTAATTTGTTCTGTTCTTCTTTCTCTTTGGCCAACATTAACACTTCTGCTCGATTTCTTAGAAGCTCTTGATTTTTCTTTCATGGTGTCGTATATTTCTATATTTCTTTTTAATTCCTCCAGAGATCGTGATTGATATAGAATCCCTTTGTTCATCTCTTCGTCTACCACCCCGTTAATTATATAGTCTATCAGAGCTCTTTCTTCTACTTTACCTAATGCTGCTATCCCCTTCATCACGTAGATATATTGACGACCTGTTTCGTCCGGCCGTCTCTTTCTTTCAACCAACTGAGCATGGATCGTCGCGCTACTGACATTATCTTTAAACTCACTTGATAACTTATTTTTTAAAGCTGTCCACGAGATGATACCTTTCTCTGATTCTACATATTGCTTAGCGGAACCTCGCAGCATCAGCTTTCCATAAATCAACTTTTGCAAATCGTTCCATTGGAGGATTTCTGCCATCTCTTCGAATTGGATTACCCACTTTTTTACCGAAACCAAACCATCTCCATCAAATTTTGGAAGACTATCTTCCACATCTCGAATTGAAAAAGGCGACGGTGCACTTCTCTTCGTTTTTTCGTATCCACCTTCCGATTCCGTGTCTTCGTCCGTATCTTCGTCCAACTCTTCGTCTGTTTCTTCGTCTGTTTCTTTATTTATTTCATCGATATGTGTGAGCAGCCTCTTCCTAATTATATCCTTTGTGCCGCATGTTGATAACTGCAGCCTCCTGGCTTCTGCTTTCAATTCAACTGATTTCATTTTCTTAATTATTTCTTTTGTCAACTGTGTCTTGTTATTTTTGCAACTTTTGCGGACAACCGTTCTGTCCAATTCTTTACCTGAGCCGCAGTCTACGGGTTCTACGTGTGCGTCGATCATCTTACGGTGTTACTTCACAACTTCACAACTTCACAACTTCACAACTTTACGATTTCACAAATTGGCAAATTTGCAAATTGACAATTTGGCAACTTGACAATTTTACAACTTTACAACTTTACAACTTAACAAATTGACAACTATGCAATTTGACAACTTTGCAACTTAACAACTTCGCAACTAAACAACTTAACAACTTCCGTTATTTGAAACTAACAGTAGCTTTTTCTTTTACCTTTTCAATCCCGGACGAGCCCCCAAATGTAGGTATAATTTATTTAGGGTGAGAGGTGCGAGGTGAACATACACCCAGTTTAATCCTACTAATAAGATTTATTTAAAACAGGTATTAGAAAAGGTACAATATTAGTTTCACAATCTTACGGTTACAACTTAGATGAGCGACTGAATTCTTACGACTGTTACAACTGATACGACTGCGACTGTTACAACTGATATCTAACTACGGCTACGACTGCAACTACATTCTATTTCTACGACTGAGACTGCTCCCCTCTTATTCCTTTCCATGTCTTTTATATTCGAAATCACCTACACCCCTTTTGAGAGGGAAGAAGCTTACAAATCTTCCTGACCAATAGCATAAGGATCCACCCCATAGTCCACCGACAGGTACAGCCTATGGTTTTCGGTAGTGGGAACTATGCATACAGCAACTTAATCTAGCACATCGGAATGTCACACCTTTTATGGCATCGCATATGTTTACACAGGTATCGGAAATTCTTCAAAGGGTCCCTACACTGCACACATGGTTTTTTATTACACCAATATCCTAATAACCCTCAAGGTTTGTTTATGGTTTTATGGCCCACCTAATCTTTTCTTTTAATCTGGATAGATTTCTCTTTTTCAAATAAAATGAGATCTACAGAAAGGACTGAATACCAGCTTTTGTCTATCTCTGCTACACTTAAAACTCTCCTACATATATATAAATAAATTATATAATAATATATATAATAAAATATAAATAAATTTATATATACATATAAATAAAAAAAAATAAAAAATAAAAAATAAAAAAAAATAAAAATAAAAATTGAAATAAAATAAAATAAAATAAAAAACAAAGGGAAAAAACAACGCCCTTGCGTGTAAACACAAGGCGATCTTGTCGTGAAGGACATGGCAACGCGCTGTGTAGAAAGGAGAGAGAGAGAGAGGGGGTAAAGTTGCCTCTCCTCTTCTTTCCATCTTGGGTCGTAGTGATGGAGGGAGAGAGACGCAAGTGTGCTTCTCTTCTCCGCTCTGAAAAGGCCGCGCAAAGCTATTCTCATTGGCTTAACCATTAATAAAAAAATAGTAAAAGCAGGCACATTTTAGATGTGTAGCTAAATTGATACATTCTAGATGTATATCACTATAGTTGAAATAGTGAAAGCGGGTACATTTTAGATGTATAGCTGGGTTGATACATTTTAGATGTATAACACTCTATTTAAACTTTAAAAGGCAGGTACATTTTAGATGTATAGCTGTTTAAATACAGAAGAATGATAATAATAAAAGTTGGAATCGATTCATAAACATGTTTGAAACTTGGTTTGAACAAAACTAAAAGGTGCACCAAATTAATTGAATACGTATTTTTTAGCGAAACTGGGACAATTAGTTGATTTGTCGAGAGCCTTGCTACAGGAAGTTGGTAGTCAAAGCCAAGTTGCACAGCTCACGGTAGAAGAACATGGTTTCTTGCTTAAAGATGACAGTGAAAACTGCTGGTCAGTAGATATGGACCAGATGAACACTGAGGATCAAAGTTTGATTCTGTCAGTACTATCAGGCGCACAAGGTAATACGGTCAGAGTGGATGTTGGTCGAAGCCAGCATGACTCAAGCAGGTCGTTACAAAATGACTCGTCATTAGAAGTGTCTGATAAAGAATCAAGACGTTCGCAAGCAACAAATGTAATAATGGAGGTCTCAAAGACAAATAGTCCAGTTGCATCAAGTAAGTCCTTAGTTTTAAATGTGTTGTACTAAAATTAAAAAAATCTTGTCCTTTTTGGAATGGGATTTTACTGATGGGTGAGAAAAGTAATTATGTGTAACGCTTCCTCATGCGCTTTAAGGCATGATGTATACCTAGTCTCACGGATTAGGTAAAATCGTTATTTGAAAGCCATGGTATAATGTAATAGGGTGTAGATCAAACAGAATGTTTGTTATAGGCAGTATTATTGAGATATCTAATTTTTGTGCAATATTTAGTTTCCCCACAGAAAGACAGAGAAGATAGTACAGCAAAGGCGTTGGTAAGTGCGGTTGCCCCTGCACAAAACCCCGAGCGTACCTCGAAATGCGGTTGACAATACAGAAGTCAATGCTATGAGAAATCTGATTGAGATCCAAAGGAAAATCGTTACAGCTCTTCGAGAGAAAATTGAGAGGCCAGAAAAGGTATTCAAAGAGATCATTGAAATACCCAAGAAGGAATACGATGCTCTTATTAATCAAGTAGAAGGTTTGAAAATTCGGTTGGCCGAAAGTCGGAAAAGGGCTGAAGAATTTTAACTAAAGTATCTACGGTCTCAGGAGCAAGTAGCCGAAATAAAGCAAACTCAGAATAAGCGCACTGTTGTTACGGCTGAAGAGCCTGCTTCGGAGTTATACGATGCAGTCTCGACAGCTCAACAGTTTTCTGTTGGAAGTAGCAGTACAGCTACTCAAGATAATGGTCGTGATAGGGTTTCTGGTGCTCCGGTGAGTATTGTTCATACTCACGGAAAACCAGTGAAAATAAACGAAGTTAACCTTGGTACAGTGATTAGAAATGAGAGTTTGAAAGTACTTAATAGTGAAGCAATTAATATAATAAATACAAACTCTGCCAGAAAACCAAATTTGATGACTTTCTTGATGATCTTAGATCGGAATTAAGAGCAAATGATATATTGTACGTTATCGACAGCAGCTTTAAGCCTATCATGGATAAAAATGATAATGTGAAACAGTTAGACATTTTTAAAGTAAAAGATACAATAAGAAACAGAGTCGATAATTTTTATTTTGATCAAGTGAGAAACATTGAAAGTCCGCTGGAGATCCTTGCTAAATTAAATGACTTAAAGGCTCTTGAAAACACCGTATCGACGTGTTCTGTTCGTGAAAGGCTGTATACCATACAATATAATCCAAGCAAAGAAAGATTTAAAGATTTTTGTAATAGATTTGAAGAGATTGTACGAACATTTGACGACCTTCCGGGAGCTGAAAACATATCAGAACTAGAGAAAAGAGATACATTTTACAACGCGGTTTACAAGTCGGTACCAAGTGTGCAAGGTGTAGACTTCCTCAAAAAAAGCTACCAGGGAAGTTGTTTAACATATGCTCAATTGAAGGACTTTCTCACTAAAGAGGAGACAGAAAGGCTGTCATCCAAAGAACATTTAACAACCACTGCGTTGTGGACTGAGTCACGAAAAAGGGAATTTAAGAGCTACTGCAAGAACTGCAAAAGATCAGGACACTTGGCATCGAAATGTAGAAAAGTAAAGAGAACCAACTGCTTTGTATGTGATAAACCTGGCCACATAGCTAAACATTGTTCGTTAGCCAGATTACCAGCTCATCGACAGCAAGGTGGTTCGTCACTGAACCGTAAGGGCCGCGGGTATACTAGCACTCATTACCGAGGCAGATCAGACAGTTTTAGAGGTCAATTTAGTCAAAAGCGTGAGCACAAGGGTAGGTCTAAATCTGAAGGTGAGCGTAAGCTTGATCTAGGTCGTCGTGGAGCAAAGAGAGGCAGGTTTAGTATTCGTGGTGGCCGAAGAGATGGCCAAGGAGGTAGTCAAGGTGCCAGCACCTTTTCAGGTGAGAGTCTCGAGTGTGAGTCAAATGAAAAAGGTAATGTTCTGTTTGTAGAAAAATGTCAGCAATATCCGGCTAACTTCAATTTTAATTACAGAAATAATACACTAGAATAGTTTATCGCGGACCCGGGTGCTACAGAGCATCTGTCAAATTCTAAGTATATTTTCAAAAGATTAAATGAATCAGACGTTAAATCGATTAAATGTGCTAATAGAAATTCTCAGGCGGACTTGCAAGCAAATGGTATAGGTACAGTAAAATTGAACTTGCAGAATGGAAAAACACGCGAATTGCATAATGTCATATATGCTAAAGATCTATCGGTAAATTTGCTCTCATTAAGAAAACTAATAGAAAAGGGTCTAGAAGTTTATTTAAATGATAAAATAATTGATATTTACGACCCAAAGACTTATGAGTCGCTTATGACAGGGATATATAACAAACCTTTCTGGGAAATTGAATTCAAGTCTGATAATCGTAGTAGTGACGGGATAGGCTATAATGAGAATAGATACTGTCAAAAAGCTTTCTTAACAGATGGTGAAAATGGAAACTCTCATGAACATAAGTATTTTACGAGAAGTTCTACTCGACTTCAGAATGCTGAACAGATTGAAAAAGAATCAGAATTGAAAGAGGAAATTGGAAAGGCGAACTCTCCTGAAACTGGTGAGGCTCCTTTAATTACTGATGAAAATACAGAAAGACGTTTAATCTCGGATGTTGCAAGCTCTTTTGTAGAAAAAGTACAGGAAAGCTCAGCAGCTGAAAATATAGCTGAGTTAAATAGACCAGACATCTTCGATTCAGTTAGGGATAAAATTATTCATAATGTTGATGAGATTCCTGAAATAGAATTATCGCAAGATGAAATTATGTCCTTGGAAGATACTAACGTAAAAATGAATAAAGCCTTGTTGTGGCATGTACGACTTGGACATGCATGGAGTAATTATCTCAGAAGTTTGCAAAAACTATATCCTCACTTGAATGATATCAAATCTGCCGACTTTAACGAAATCGTGGATAGTTGTGAAGTATGTAAAATAGCCAAAATTAAACGATTGCCATTTAAAACTGTTAGACAGAGAGCTTTCAGACCGTTGGAAACAATACATAGTGATATTATGGGACCGATAAGCCCAGCTTCTTATCCAAAAGGTTACAGATTTATAGTCGTAGTAATTGATGATTATTCTCGTTTAGCAATGTCTTATCCAATCAAAAATAAAAGTGAAGCGGGATCTTGCATTGAGGCTTTTGTAAAATCTGCCAGAAATATACTTGGTCGAGATGAAAAGGTCTGTCGTTTACGATGTGACCAGGGACTCGAATATATGGGAGGTTATACAAAAGAAGTTCTGAACAAATAGGAGCAGAACTCGAACCCGCTAGTCCTGATACGCCCGCATATAACGGAGTGGCAGAACGTTATAATCAAACCATAATAAATAAGATTAGATCGTACATGTATGATTCGAGATTACCGGAAAATATGTGCGATTTAGGAGTAAGCGCAGCGGCGTACGCGTATAATCGAACACCACATGCTAGTAATAATATGGAATCTTCGTTACATAGATTTGCACCTAATTATAGATATGATATCAATCAAATAAAACGGTTCGGATGTTTTGCCTATAATAAAGTCCAACGAAAAACAGGACCGAAGTTTGGTTACGTCGGTAGAAGAGTAATTTTGATAGGTTATACTCGAACGGGTTATTTATTTATAAAACCAGAAGATGGTAAGTTTTATGAGAGTAGGGATGCTAGGTTTAATGAAAGAATTGTTTACGGAGATAGATATAATGTAAAGGGTATTAAAAATTGGCAGGATGAAAACGTTGGGATAAACAAAGAAACCTGGTTAGTCGAATTTGATAAAGAAAACTTAGAAGGAAACACCGAGACCTTAGATTCGGAGGGAGCGCCTCCGCGAATTAAAAGAAAAAGAGGTCGCCCTAAAAGGCAAGCTGATAATGCGCCTGAACATGCTGAGACGACTGTTGATCCTCTCCCCATGGATGATGTATCAGCAAATTTTATTTATGCTTTTGATAATTCTTTAGAATATAAAGTAGATGAAAGAACAAGATTAAAAATTGATGAAAAATGTCACGCACTATTGGCTGAAATCAACAAAGATCCAAAGACCTATAAAGAGGCTATTAATAGTCCAGAGAAAGAACACTGGATAAAAGCAGTTGCAGCTGAATTAAAGGCTATGGGTTTACGTAAAGTCTGGACAATAGTAGAGAGACCAGGATGTAGTAAGAATGAAACACCGCCTAATATTATAGATTCAAGGGGGGTATTCAAAACCAATGTTGATGAAAAAGGTGAGAAGCTTTACAAGGCGAGACTCGTTATACGAGGTTTTAAGGATCGAAACGAGTACGATTTGAAAGAAACCTATGCACCTGTTTCTCGATTGTCACTGGTCAGAGCGTTATTTGCAATAGCAAATGCTTACGACCTTGATATGTGTCAATTGGACGTTAACACAGCCTTCTTGTATGGTGAGTTGGATCAATTAATTTATATGGAAATTCCGGAAGGACTTCTTCCTGAAACTCAAAGACCAAAAGATCAAGTTTGCAGGCATGAAAGATCGTTGTATGGGTTGAAAGTAAGTCCGAAGAAATGGAATGAAAAATTCACTGAAGTTGCACTTAAAATAGGGCTTGATAAAAACTTAGTTGATTCATACTTGTTCACCTGGAGAGAGGGTAATGATTTTGTACATTTGCTGGTTTATGTTGATGACATAATAGAGATAGGTAATCATCCGGGTAAAATGTTAGAAATTAAAAATAAGCTCAAAGCTGAATTTGAAATGAAAGACTTAGGTGAACCGAAAGAATACTTAGGAATTAGAATTAGAAGAGATAGGAGAAAAAAAAATTTTGCGACTAGATCAGGAAAAACTTATTGACAAAATGCTTGAAAATTTCTTAGAAGAAAATCCCTATCCTAAGAGAACACCTATGGTTTCGAATCAAATCCGTAATCGAGAAAGAATAGATCGGGAAGAAACTATTGCTGTACCGCTGACAAAAGATTTTCCTTATAGAGAGGTCGTCGGAACATTTTTACACATAGTTAACAGTACAAGGCCTGACATGGCATACATTACTAATGTGTTGAGTAGGCATCAATTAAATCCAACTAAGAACGAATGGAATATGCTGCAGAGAGCACTGCGTTACTTGTTGGGTACAAAAGGTATGACTTTGACATTTAGAGGCAAAACACAAGAGTTGCAGGCTTATGCTGATGCAAGTTTCTCTGATTGCAAAGGCTCACTGACTACGTGTGGGTATGTAATACAGCTGTTTGGTGATACTATTGCTTGGCGAACACATAAACAGCCAAGGGTTGCTCTCTCCACCTGTCAGGCTAAATATGTCGCATTGAGTGAAACATAAGAAGCCTTGCTATCAATCAGTCAGTCAATTGAGTTGATAATAAAAAGAAAATGGTATCCAATAAGTGTGTTCAGTGATAGTAAGTCAGCAATAGCATGTGCGAAATCTGATGGTAATAATAAATTAAGGCACATGATCGAAAGGAAAGAACACTATGTTAGGGAATGCGTTAATTTAAATTTTGTTAAGTTAAACTGGGTTCCTTCAAATAAACAGATTGCTGACATCTTCACAAAGACATTAACCTTTGAAATACATAAATATCTTACAGATTTGATTATGAATAATTAAATTGTTATCTTTTTCCCATTCAGGGAATAAATCTTCTTCGCAGTGCTAAGCTGTGTAACTGAGAGTTAACTGACATTCCGTGCCAAAGATTTATCAAGTTAGATTAATTTTATTTTGAATAAGTTCAGTATAAATATGTATGAAAAATTATTCGTTCATAGATTATGTTTAATCTATTTACGATTTCAATCACTTTAAGATGTTGTAGAATATATTGTATGGTTTAAATCATTTAAAGAGTGTATTAACAAAATTTTGTGGAGTATCGAGACATATCGGGAGGAGTGTTAAGAATAGCGTATAAAAGAGACGTTATGTCTTCTCACTCCGCCACCCCTACTCTTTACCCCTACTTCTACTATGGGCGGTACAGTCCCTTTGTACAGGGCGCTGGTACGTACTCTTTCTTATTCCGTATCCGGTCTAGCTCTAGGCTAGTTGATCAGTACATTCTTCTTCCACCGTTTCTTATAATAAATCTTACTTTTCTATCTTAACTCTGCGTTGTTATTTATCAGCCATACCTTAACATAAAGTAATTAAGGTTTATTTGTTTTTTTTAACGTGTCTAGTTTCTTCTGTTTAAAAACTTTTCTATTTTATTGAAAAATTAGTATAAATTTCCTAAATACGCAATCATTATAACTAGAAAACATGTCTTTGGATATTTATAAGAAAAATATTCTACAATGTTTTTTAATTTTTTTCTCTGATGTATCTGATAATCATTTAATTTTTTTGCCAAATATTGCAGACAATACAATTATTATATTCTATATATTTCGTAATTGTTAATTACAATATGTGCGAAATAAATAATTAATATTATTTTTATAATAAAATAGAAACATTTTTAAATAGAAAAGAAATACCACGTTTGGTAAAATAAAAATAGACCACGCACCTTCTTTCTTTTATTTCGACCGTCGGTTGGTTTGGACCTTATACTTTTGCCGCATACCTACGTGTTTATCTCTGTTTATTCTTTTACCTTTCTTTCGCTCGTACCTACAAACATTTCGAGTATTAAAAGAATACGTGTCCACGCTTTGTAGTATGCAGTCGCACACAAACACACACACATATAAAACCAGGAGCAATAACTACGAAGCATAGCATAAAGAGGAGATCGAGAATAGGAAAAACTGTATAGCTATATTCCGTCTCATTCTCTCGCAGGGTAAATCCTATATGCTTGTCTCTTTTCCTCTCATTATTTAGTATAACAGCCGTTTCATAGCTTCGTTACATAGCTTTGTTACACAGTTTCGTTACATAGCTTCGTTACACAGTTTCGTTACATAGCTTCGTTTCATAGCTGCGTTACCGTTTATTTACTTTTCAGATCACTCCCATTCTAAAGAAGTTTTCACTTCAATAAGATAGCTTATTAAATAACGTAACGGTTAATATATGTACAAAAGAAAGAAAGAAATAAAAGAAAATAAACAGCTTGTTTACTCATTAGCGTTCAAAACCCGAATAATCAACTGGATACACGTAAAAAAAGAGCTCATCTAGCTAAGTCTCTGACCTGCCATCTATGTGTATGTATGTGTATGCTGACACGCTGATTACCGCCAAATTCAACAATGTTAAATGTGGTGACACATTCTTGTATATATTTTCCCTCCTTTCCCATACAAAGAATTATAACCGGCCCATCATTGGGCCATGCACAGCAACCGGTGATCAATTATCGGCCGATAATATTATACCATGATTGGGCCTGGCATGGCTGATGGCCCGAATGATAACGCCAGGCTAAGCCTGGCAAACAAACATCGGCTAAGCATCGAATCAATCATCGGCCAATCATCAAACCAATCATCGGCTGATCATCAAACCAATTATCGGGTGATCATCAGCCGATTGTTAAATTAATTATTGGCCGGACATTAGCCAATCAAGGTAATCATTGGCCAATAATGAGATACCTTAAATGGGCTAGACACAAAAAATAAGAATTCGCCAATCATCAAAACCGATCATCAGCAAAGCTTTAAATCGTTCGTAGGTTAATTTTTGCAGTTGATTATCGGCTAAGTATCAAAATCGATCACCAACTGTTTGTTGGAGCCGATCTTTGACCATACATTAAAACTAACCATAGGCTAGCAATAGATACTAACCATAAGTTAGCAATTAGACAAAAGATGGAGGAAATAATGTTAATTTAGGAGCAGTTGGACAAGGTACAGATTGATATTTTTAATAGACAGGAGGAATTAGATAATAAAGAGTCTGAAATTGAGGCTCAAAAACGGGAATTGGCACGAAAAGAACGTAGGCTGGAGCTTAGGGAGGACGAGATTCGTAGATCTGTAGGCAATGATTTTAGCGGTTTCCGGGGACTTGAAAGGATGCGTACTCTTGTAGATTTATTTGTTACAATATCCCGGACGCCTTTCCGACACTTTTTCATAATCTTGCAATAATCTTGGGGAACGAACAGTAAATTATTTTTTTAATGACACTTCTACCACGCCAAAATCTCTATCATTTGGTAAAAACGAATGTCCCGATATTAAAAATTTGTGATCTATGATTTCTACATTATTTTCCCAAGATTGGTAAATTTTTAACCACATTAAAGCTATTTTAATGTTTCTATTTTGCCCGGTGCACATGTCACTGTAAGCTATAATGTGTCTTTCACTTTTTAAATTTTTAACATGTTTTAGGATGCATGAAACAATTTCTGGAGCACCTCTGGATGCAATAGTTTCATCCCAAACGTATATGTAAACATTATCGTTATGAAAATTGTGGATGCCTAAATTTAGAACATACATATTGTGTTTGTAATATGCTACTTAGGTAGTCAACTTGGGATACGGTAATGCTTTTTGCAAGTCGAACGAGAAAGCAAAATAATAATTTGAATTACGCAATACTTGCTCATGATCTTGTTTCAGTGAATTCCTAGCTGATTCTGCTAATCTTAAATGGACATCATATTCTTCTGTAAGTTTATTCTTTTCTTCATTATCATTCGATGCTTTAATTTTGATATGCAATAAGTCGCATTTTTGACATGCATCTTTGCGCGGTTGGTGGAAATGTAAATCAAAATCTTTTTTAAATATTTTTCTGTAAGTCCACTCAATAACGGCTTTTATTTTATTTTCCTCGCAATAAAGCTCGTATAAATTAAACATTTTCCTAAAAGTTAGATCAGGATGTAGATATCTTCTATTAGGATTATGAGATCTAGTATAATGGGACTCAAATTTAGGAAAACTATTAATATGATTTTGAACGTGCTTTTTTCTTTCCTCAGATAATTTTCTTGATGATCCAACCATCATTCCACGTAAATCATTGCCTACATTTGCAAAGTTTAATACTCGTTTTAAGCGTCCTTCACTTATTTTAAAAGTATCTAAAAAGAATTTTTTACACATGGGAACTTTTCCGTTTGTAGAATGCAACAAATATCTAAAATTCCAATTTCTTGGCGAACTTTTTCCGTTTGTTAGACGTCTTCGTTCCCCAATTTTGCGCTCTACAGTTTCGTAAAGCAATACATTTTGTTTGTTAAAATTTCCAAAATCCCATACCTTCTCAAAAATATTCTTTCTTTCTTTTTCATCGTAATTTTTTTGTGCATGCCTTCCGACAACGGCAATCTTTGTTTTCGAAAATTTTCTTCCGGTACAATATTTCCGGTTTGAGTACAATATCTTTTTCCTGAATTTCGTTTAATCTTTCGAACTTTTTCGATGTGTGATTCATCAATTTTTTCTCTATTGTTATTCATATCTTCATCCTCTGAAGACGAATATTGTTCTATAATTCGTTTTCTTTTTCGGTTTTTTTTTTTAAATCATTACTTACTATTACTTCTTCACTATCTAAACTAAATAATAGTCTTGTTCTATTCTTCCCTATGAGTGAAATAATTTCTAAAATTTCATATTAAATTTTATGTTTTATATTAATTAAACGTACTAGTTATTCAACTAACGCAATTGTCCAAAAACTGAGGTTAAATTGTAAATACTAATTAATTAATATTACCTTCATCACTACTTTCCGACATTATCAATAGTAAATATATTATCTTGATTATTTAAGTATAAATGGAGTTAGGCCTCTTTCAAACTACACGGTTCGATTATGAAACTAACTCTGAAAACTTATGTGTCAAGAAGTATCGTATTTGCTCGGATTATAAGCAACCTGAAATGCTTTACTGATAAATAACATAAAGTTTTACACGTAACCATGATAACCGGAAAAAACTGAAAAACGGAGTTAGGCAACTTTCGAAATAAACGGCTCAAATAGCATATGAGAGTAGTATTAAAATTTCGATGAAAAAAAAAACTATTAGAAACTAAAGATACCATACACAACCGACGAGCTAGAGATTTCCGATAAAGATAATTACAAGGAAAATATTTCAGATTATAAGAAGTCACTTAAAAGAAAACATTTTTGTTGTCAAATTTTTATTTATTACTCTCAAAACTATTAAATTGGCAACTAAGTGATTGCAGATTTTAAATAAGAATGAAAATTCCAAATTTTTGCTTAAAAAGTACAGATTCAAATAATTCGTCTAATTTTTTGATAAAAGTTTAAAGTGTAAAATTTCTTTATAATCCCATCAGACTGATAGCATAATCTTTTTTTTTACATTGAGCTTCTCTGCAATATCATGTGTTTTGCTATGACGATCTGAATCGATAATGGCCTTGATATGGGTCTCATCGACTTCAACTGGATGGCCAGAGATCGTTGAGCATTTTTCAACGAGAAATCAATAGAACAAAATCTGGCATACCAATTCTGACACTGCCTTTCCTTCAAGACTTCATTGCCACATATTGCACATAACTTTTTGTGTGTTTGCGTTGCGTTCTTGCCTTTTCGGAAATAATACAACAAAATATATCTGAAGTGCACGTCTTGTTCTTCCATTTTAAGATAGGGATAAAAACAAAACTAAGTAACTAATCGATATAATTTTTTTTCCGAATGAGAGGTAGACATCTAAATGATCAGAAAAAATATAAGTTAGGTACTGTGAACAAGTTAACGAAACAAAAGAAAGTGTAAACTCCTTCTGTCGACAAAATCCGCAATAGGTTAGTTGCTAACCCAATAGTGACTCAGGTAATCGTGTACGCGTTAATTTATAACTATAGTATTATGTTATATTATCTACGTTTTATTTATTTAATGTATTATATAATATTATATAATAAGTATTATATTATTTGCTTATCTATTACCTACGATAATTGTAACAAAAAAACTGTTTTCTAGAAATTAATCATTTTTACACAATCCTAATAGAAATAGGTATACATAAAGCAGTTTTTCTAGTCTGGATGATCATAAGCATAAATTTTTAGTTTCATAACGGTGTACATTTTTTAAAAAAACTTAGGAATGACCGAATATGTAAAAAATTTAGTAATAAGATAATGTTACTTAGCATTTAATAATTATAGAATAACAGATAGTAATAAACAGACATTTGTTTTTGATTAGGTAAAAAGTTTTTAATAAAAAAATTACGGTATTTATTTTAAATGATATAATATTCACTGTTTTTAGAAAGTAAGGAATTTTATTAAGGGGTAACACCATTCTGGAGCCTAAAAAAGCATTTTTTGGGGAGTTTTTTTTGCGAACACTAAATGAGGAATAGGATTTCTCTTTTGAGGGTTAATTGATCATGTAGAGAACTATGTAAAAAGATATTTTTATTGATTTTAGATAAAAAATGGCGTCGGTATTCGTGACTGATGAACAAAATCCTATTTTTTTTTTGGCAAAAGATGAGAAGATATTTCTGGACAAGTATGAGACTTAAAACAAAAAACCAAAGAAATTCTTTACCTATGTACCATTACCTATAGAAGTACGCAAGAATTTTTTCCTAAATCATATTCTGTAAAAATAGCGCTACTTTTTAAAAAAATGTTTACAATTTTTTTTTTGCTTTGAGACCAAGTGCATATTGTTTTTAGACATCTAAAGAACACTTTTAGCTAAAAAATTGATCTTTTAAAAATTCTAGAGTGGTGGTTCCCCTTAAAAATAGTATTTGATTGCAAAAAAATTTTACTAAATGTAAGCACTAAACAAATTAAAAAATATAATAGTCTATTGCAAAATTTGTTATAACTGAAATAGGTCCTTAAGAGAAAAAACGTATTTCTATGGAAAACATTTAAGTTTGTTTTTAATCAAATTATTTAATTGTAGCTAGTATTTTTAAGACATTACTTATAAATTAATTTATGACCTAATTTCTCAAATTAAACCTTTAAAAAAAGCAGTAAGGTTAAAGGTAAAAGTCTTAACAGATATTTTCAAACAAATAGAATTTGCCAGAGTAAATGAAAAGATTTTTTTTTGTAAGACTTTTCTAAAATTTAAAATGTTTCTTTAAAAATCATCGATTATCAATTAGTAGTCATTTTTGAGGTATGTGTGTTAAGAAATCTACACAAATTTTCCTCTGACTGAACAGTAAAGCCGTTAAATTAAGAAGACTTATTGAGACTTCAACTTTTTTATTTTCCGAGCATTGTTTAAACTTTTCCATAACCATTTATGTACCTTCTGAGCATCGTATAAAAATTGTTTAAAGTAAAATTGTGACTTACAACTAGCCAGTGTTTTGATTGTCCGATTTTTTTTAATAATTCCATGAAAGTAACCTAACTGATAAAAATAATCACTAAAATTGATACATATATTTCTTTAAATCGATTATAAAAATTGAAAAATACACATGACTGTAGGATTCCTAAAATCAGAGTACAAGTGGTTTTTGTGGATTATAAAATTACGAAGAAAGCTCTGTAGTAAATAAAAATCAAAAAATAATCTTGTATGCAAACAATTTCGAGACCTAGCGCTTCTTACAGGAAAATACCACTTTTAATTTCGTTTAACTCATTAGAAAAAGAGATAAAGATAAACGTAACTAGATCTTATTTTATTTAACCACAATTAATTTATCTTGATGCTCAAATAATAGAAACTCTTATTAAGTTGCTTTTAACCCTTAAAGAGCACATGAGGTGTTTGACGTCCCAACAAATTTTTGATCTCTCGAAAACGTTACTAAATTCGAAAAAATAGGTTATTTGTCGCTATCTAGTGTTACTTCAGATAGGTATAAAACCTATTCTATTTTTAAAAAGATGTATTAAACTAATTTTAAAAAAGTTGTAAGGTCTAAATATTAAATAGCGGCTTCAGGAGATGCGTTCAAAACCGTTAGGGTGTCAAACACCCACAGTGCATTTTAATTAACTTTTACCAAGTGTGCACTGTTAGGGTTAATTATACAGTAGGGATAGAAAACTATACTTTAAAACAATTAAAACTTCATAAAGTTAAAATACTAACAAACACTTCTAAAATATTTCGTAAAGTAAAACAAGTTCTAAGTAACAAAAAATTCAGCTTATCATAGGTACCTATTAAAGACGGCAAAAGGCTGCAAAACGGTCATCGGATTTTTACATCAGAAACTTACATCTGAAAACAAGCCAATACAAACATCAAGGAGGAATTTACAATGCTGGGATATAGTGGATTGGAAATATTGCTGTTGTTTATAATGGAATTCAAACCTAGAAGCAATAGCGAGGATATATTTAATATAAACAAAATGATGAACAATAAAATAAACGTATAACTAAGACGACATAACGAAAAATACCGCAATGCATGAGATGTCGACAAATACGGACATACCAAGAATTATTGCAGTAGAACTACATGCTCTAAACTGCACAAAATAACTTTTCAATTAAGTGCCCCATATTAGTAGAGGTAAAATTAGTAAGATGCTAAAATTATCACGGAAACCACTCATATAGTTAAAAAAGCCAGTGAGGTCAGAAAGCAGCTCCAGAGAAATCTCTTCTCTCCTTTTGGAAGCAGAGAGAGTACATTCGCAGTAAAAAATACAACAAGAAACTGAAGTAACTGACTTAAGAGATAATACATATTCTTTCTTAATCATTATGCGAAAAATTATAAATTTGATTGACTCGATAAGTTGGGTGTCAGGCGCCTTCCAATTCGACATTATTAAACGAAAAGGAAACACATGACGCTAAAGAAATCAAGAAGCTCCTCAAAAAATCCATTAAAACTAGAGTAATACTGACAAATATGATAATGGAACAAAACGCAATACTAGAACAACAAATTCAACAGACAACTGTATTACAATAGCTCATAAACGAGGTAACTATGAAATAAAAATGACTACCCCAAAAATAGTGTTCTAGAACTCTTGAAGGTTTGCAACCAGAGTTGTAGGGACAGAAAAATTCTTAAACAATGACAATGTTGATATACTTCTCGTTTTTAAATCATGTTTTACTACAAGAAGCTATTTAAAAATCCCATATTACAATATATGGAACAAATGACATTTATCAAAGAAAGCAAATGAAAGACACAGTGTTTATATTTAAAAGTAAATTAAACACCCTCTGTATAGTCGAATTAGACAAGAACACCTTCAAGCAACCACAATTGCAGTATGCAATCGAACACAAATTTCAAATTTCGGTTATATATGAATCACCAAGAAAACAAAAATTACCCTACAAAAATTACCTTACAGGATTACTTTTAGTCGATGGTTGACAAATTCATTTAAACATTAGATAATAGTAATGCTGTTAACGACCATAGCTGTGCTGAAAACATTAGTTCTCGTCCTATCACTAAGGTTAAGCAGTACTAGGCACGGTTAGTACTTGGATGGGTCACTGCTAGGGAACACCGTGAGCTGTTAACACTTCAATCCGCCTGCATGATCACTTGGTTGATTGAGCAGTTCAGTGGTTATGTTGCTTGTCCCAAGTCCAGATAAAGGATGAGGGTTAAAAGGTTAAGTTAGATTCCTGCTTGACGTAAAAACCTATAATATGCTCATAGACCTGATGGCTCGCCTGGCGAGTCGCGATGAGGAACAGACATTGTGCCTATTTGGAAAAAAAGAAGAAGAAGAAGAAGAAGATAATAGTAATGCCAAACATACTAGATAGAAATCAAAGATTACTACAACTAGGTAGTCATTAATAAAACCATTATCTAATGTTTGACATGAAGAGCTTCTAGATACAACGAGAACCCTCTTACGAATGCAAATGTACAATCTTCTTGTACTATATCTAAGAGTCAGGATTGTTATTATTAAAATAATAATAATGCTTATATCGAAATTAAAGAAATTAAAAGGTGGTGTACCTTAAGCAAGTGTGTCTTTAGAACCGTACCCTACATACTCTGTACAGCTGATATTCCAACTACTGATGAAAGTAAAATACTAACGATTTTTGATAACACTACTATACAACCATACATTTGGAACTATCAGTAAAAATGAGCATACAATCATTAAAAGAGCATACAACAAAAATAAATAGCTTAAAGATAAAAGACAAAAGCAAAACCAAAGAAAACTGAATCATATCACTTTCATACTGTGTACAAATGATTCTCCGAATATTAGAATAAACGACATTGTTATTTAACTATTTAGCTAAACATCCAAGCTCAGCCTAGAAAATAAACTAAAAGTTTTATAAAAATCATTATAAACCCTTTTATGGAGTCTAAAGGGATATCACTATGGTGGAACGGCAACAATGAGTCATATAACAAAGCTATTAACCAATGCAATGAAAAATACTAAGAACTATAGTCGACACATCATGTTTTATATGAAATAAAGATATACGAAAGGACCATATATTAACGAGAGTGATAAACGAAATAAAAAGTTTTACTACAAGATATGAAAAGAGGACTGTTATACGACACTCCAACTAACTAGCCACAGAAACGTAAACTTCTAAAAAATATTGATAAGTGAACATCCGGTTGACTTATATAAAAATTTTAAAAGAAAGCTAACCTTGAAAATAGTAAATTAAAACCTACATGTTATTTAAATTGATCAAAAAAAGAAATTTACCTAATGTCCACGAGCAAAATAATTGTAATTTAGAAAATATGAGAAAAAAAGACAAAAAAAACAAAAGAATAAAAAAACAAAAGAATAATAAAAACAAAATAAGTAAAAAGGAAAAAAACAATATAAACAAAAAAAAAAAATAAAAAAAACATAAGATATATTAAAGAAATATATGAAAAAAATAAAGAAGCTACCTATTTTATATCTGTAATTTTAATTAAAAAAAAGATCTTAAACGCATATCTTCTACAGTTAAAGAACATACTCTTTCAGACAAAATGTTTTAACCATTTAATATATATGCTGTCCTTACACTTAAATTTTCGTTTAACACTAATTAATGGGTAGAATAAATTTAAACAAATAGAAATTCGATGTTATTTTTGTAATATTATAAATATCTAATGAATTTTTTTAATTGAAACAGGAGAAATTCTTATAAGATTTCTCGTATCATTAAGACATAAAGTTAATCATGAAGAATAACTAGCAGCGAATTTAGTACGCTTCCAAGAAGCCTTAGGCAAGATCAAGTTCCATTCTAATTAAAATTACTTTGTAATTTGAATTTTGTAAATGTATATCATCAGTTACTACAATTTCAAAAAGGAAGAAAAATTTAAACAAAAATTTTTATAATGTAATCTATATTTGCGGACAAAAAGAGTATTTTATTCAAAAAAAAGGGCTAATATTAATTATTGACTGTTCATAGGAGGAATTTATACACATAACGTGATAGTTGGTAATGGCTATTTCATATTAGGAATAATTGTTGTGTAATATAAAATGATTAATTTTGAATCACGTTTTTACTGCAGATTAATCTTGAGAAGCGGTAATTTTATATCTAGCCACGAAACAGGAGATATAAATTAATGAAACAGAAAGTAGGTGATGTGATTTGATTAGAAAATAGTTTATTACTTTAAAGAATCAATTTTGTAATTTATAACAGTTTTATTAGTTATCTTATGAAAAGAATTATCTAAAAATAAGAAAAAATTTAAAATATCCTATATGTTTTTATACTAAATGTAATACATTACTTATAACGTACTTATACTCTAGCTCATCGTGTGAGAAGCCTAAAACAATTTCATAGAATAAATAAATTGGTTAAATAGTCATATTTTGTACATATCTGAATGATTTCAAATTAAAAATTTTTTTTTATTTTTATGAAACGAGGTCCAATTAATATAAAAGCTAAGAAATTGACCGAAATACATTTATTTTGAGCGAAGCTAGTTCTTCTAAATTTTTTATATTTTCAGAAATGTTGACCGTTTATATAAGTGTCTCAGGAGTCAAAAGAATAGAATTTTTACAACATAAAATGATTCCAAATCTCAAAATCGTGACCAAAATCTTAAAAGAAAATCTAAAATTTCCAAACTTAACCCTTTCGCTACGGGACGGATCTCCGCCGAGGTACTCCCGCAGTACGGCGCGCTACACCGAAACAGTGCACGGTGCACGCAACGTTCGAGCCGGTGTCGTAAGACTTATGATCGAGGCATTTGGTTTATTATTGAAGCCCGTAAAAAACAAATGATGCAAAACGAAAGACTCATGCAGCATGTTTAGAGTGAGATACTCTGTGCATAGCAACTGCAGGCGCTTATCATATATACAATTACGCGACATCTTTAGCGGGAGCGACTATAGTCGCCCGTAGTACCTGAGCGGCATCACATGGAAAGCAACTATAGTCGCCCGTAGTACCTGAGTGGCATCACATGGAGAGCGACTATAGTCGCTCGTAGTAGCGAAAGGGTTAAACGACTGAGCTCTTGATATGCTGACATAGAAAGCATTCAATATCGGACAGGAAAACGTTTATTTATATCTATTTGAATGTGTATATTTCTGCAATAATGAGGTTCACTGAACCGACACGTATACCTCCATGTGAAGAAAAAAAGTTATTTTTAAAGCAATATTTGCTTTTTAACGCTAGATATACCACCATTTTCAGTATACTATTTTTCTACCACACCGTTCGATCTTCCCATATACGCTCCACGTAACACCTGCTTATTTTAATCGCGGTGATTTTATGTCGTTAATGATGTCCGGTTTGTTTTACAATCCGGTGTACTTCTACTTTAAGGTAGTACCCCCCTGTGTCCATTTAAAAAAATCAAATTTTTTTTTTACATATTTCGTAAGAAAAACATTTCAAAAATATGCTTGGAAAATTTCAGACTGATATTTAAAGTATTCTCAAAGTTATAACCGAAAGTATGGAGCGCGCCGTAGTGTGTATAACTCAGAACGCCTCTATTTTGTTGCCTCTATTTACTCTCTGTTAGGTATTGTGTTGTTGATAGGCAAATTTTTGAATAAAATAATTGATGTGATAGTAAAATCAAGCATATGTAAAGCATGTCAGTATTTAGCAACAAAAAACCCCATCGAAGCTGAGAGTTTATCTGAAGGTCACAAAAATGAATGCACAGCAAATCACGAGGGTAGCAGTGGCAAAATTGAGGTCGACAGTGTTTCTGAAATGTTCAAGCGTTCTGAGGAGCGTTATGGTTTGAAATACGTGAAATACATTGGTCAAACAGCCAGAAACTACGTCGACACCGTTGATAATGCTCGTATTTTGAGAGCGAAAAATCTACAGAAGCTTACTCTAAAGAGGCCAAAACCTACATAGGGTTCTCAAAGTTGTTTAAAATGATAATTATGAGGAAGCTGAAGGACTACTGCATGCACCAGGCATAGCAGAATAATGTTAGTATAATTTTTTTTATAAAAAATCTGTTCTCAAAACTTTAAACGCGTTTTTCTCGAAACTACGTTTTTGAAATTTTGCGGAAGCACTCACTAAAAACTATAGAACCGATTAGGCTAAAATTTTTACCAGTTATTCTTTACACATATTCCGATGACTGGAACCTCAAAAATTTTTAACTTTTTAATAATAAATATATATTTTTAAACAATTAAAGGTAAGAAACGGAACCGATTTTGAAAATTTTTTTTCACACGTCCGTCATTTTGTTCTTATTTGAAAAAAATATACATATTGTTGGTATCATGTCTACAATTAGGCCTAAAGAATATTAAGTATTTTTAGTTTTTTTGTTTCATACGTCTAGAAAGGCTCTGTGCTTCCGCAAATTGAATTGGGGGACTCCAATTTGACGTTAAAAAAAAAAGACAAATCTTCTCCAAATTAGGTTAAAAAAATTTTTTTTGTATAGTTTAAGATACTGACAGAAACATATTAAAATTTCAAAACGATCGCATTTTGTTTTCCTATTCAAAAAAATTCATGGAAAAGCATTAAAATTTCGGTCTTCACAGGGGGGTACTACCTTAAGAAATTTTCTGCATTCGCCCGTTTCCTCATCGCGTTTGCACCGAAGATTCTACGAATAACTTTGTTCTCGAAAATACTAAATTTATTTTCGTCTCGTAACGTAAGTGACTACGTTTCGCTACTTTAAAGGACTACCGGCAGGCTGATTGTCCTGTATATCCTGATTTTTAATCGCCTACACAGTAACCTTGAGCTGAGTAATTTGTTAACCGAATAAAAACATGAATTGCCAAAATTGATTCTTTTCTTAAGTTCTTCGGTTATTTCGTTCGTCTGGTTTATGATTGATCCTAAATATACCTAAAGTTGCTGACCCGCTTAATAGTTTTATCCCGGACGACTTCCAGTACTAGACCTATTCTGAACTCTATCGGTTACCATATATTTGGTTTTTTCCGCGCTTATTTGCAGTCCCAGATCTTTAGTACTATCTATTAATATTTTTGCGTTCTTAACCCTTTGACTACGGCAGACTTTGGCACTCACTGGCCGTACGGTACGGTTTGAATTCATTCGAGACGTCCACTGGGTACAGCGAAATTTTTCGTAAGACATGCATTTCTAAGGAAGTATATTAAAATATTCAAAATACTGAAGTTTATTAAATTAAACGAATATTACTTGAAGTGAACATTAATTTTAAGCTTTTTTTAAATAACAATGTTTAATAATAAAATTTAATAATATAATAACGTATGATATATTTCAAAACACGGATGAATACATAATCCTACATTACATTTTTTACATTCATAATGTGTATCCTTTCTCTTATCATTTTTTGCACACATTACACATCTACGCCTTGCACTTTTTCGAATTGCTGTACGGCTTTCATATGGAGACCGAAAATGCTTTTGCGTCAAACGAAAAGGCTCATTATTAGTATTTCTACCTCTTAATTTATATCCATTAGTTTCATCTAAGTATTTTTTTAATATTTGTTTTATTAAATTTAAATGAATCAAAATAAGTTAATCAAAATAGGTAATCTACATTACCATTAGAGGTCTACATTAACATAAGACCAATTATAAAATTTTAAAACGGGCAAAACAAGCGAAATTTGATTTGGACGCCAATAGGCGTCAACAGTACCGGGAAGCTAACATGTGTCGGACGCCAATGGGCGCCAACAGTAGTCAAAGGGTTAATTAATGCCTTTTGATTGTCCCCTAACAAAGCAATATTGTCCACGTATGTCAAAGGTTGCGTTGTCCTGTTCCACTGTATACCATCTTTACTTTTCTGCAGTTATTTGATAGCAAGTTCCAGTACGAAATTGAACAAAAGGGGTGACATTGCGTCCCCCTGTTTTAGCCCACTATGGATATTAAAATCTCTTGACATTTGGTTACCTATTCTCACTTTTAAAATTATATGTACGAATTTTTTCTAGACTAATTTTTTATTACTATTAACAATTACAAATGATTTCATTATGTCTACTTTTGAAAAAGTAGAAAATTATGTAATAAAATAGAAATAGATTTATATTTTTTATGTATTAAACATACGCTCAATTAATGCTTAACGAAATGCAAAACCATCAGCAGGTTGCCAATTTTGTTCAGGTATATGTACGTCTTAATCTTGTTCTTTATCTGAATCATCGTCTGGTAAATTATCATTAAATCTGAACGACATATTATGTAATACAGCACAGGCTACAATAATTGTGGTTGAACAAAGAAGTTTGGCTGCTAATCCTTTTGATAAACAAGGAAATCGTCGTTTCCATACACCGTAAGTTCTTTCCACTATGTTTCGTGTCCTACTCTGAATGTTATTATACCTGTAGTAAGCAACGAAAGATTAATAAATTAATAATAGTGTTACGCTGTGGAATAAAAATTTATTTAAAAATGAATCTAATAGGAAAATGTATGAATTTTTAATCTATTTAAAAATAAATAATAGCTATAATTACTGATGTGATTTCTTCGTCCGTTACTGGGTAATTGATTGGTGTCATTAAGAACGGTAGACATGGATATTCAGCATCACCAACTAATATTCCATTTAGTTGATGTTCTAAATGTCTGTGGCGTCTCGCACCTGCTCGGTGCTGACACCCCATGGTTGACTATCCGTAGCTCCGATGTCTTGCTCCAGGACGGTGCCGACATCTCGCGGCTGCCAGCGCCAGGTTCGGCAGACGTATCCAAAAACTACTAGAGGTGCGCGCGTCTAGCAGCGATACTTTCTGCCTCGGCTTTGTAACCAAACCATGATGTAGAGGCGGCCGATTGGTCAGAACTCGCGGCGTAATTGCACCTGGGAATCTGATTGGTCGGGCCTAGTGACGAACATCCCGGATCATCTCCTCGCTCCTCGGAGATCATCGATCCAACGGATTTCTCGATAGGAGTTCAATTTTATTCGCCAAGCTTATCAGTCGACTGCGCTTGCACGCTCTTCCGTATCAATTTATCGTTCTGTATCTCGTTGTGCGCGTTTATATAAATTCTGTATATAAATTCTGTATATAAATTCTGTATATAAATTCTGTATATTGTTGAATAAAATGTGTTCCGAGAGATCGCAAATAAAAAAGGTGAAATCCCTTGTTGTGCCCGGCTTCCTCATTGGCTGTTACGGTGGTCAGTAACTAGCCATTCGGCCCGCGGACATCGGTTTTCCCACATTGGTGACCCCGACGTGATCTCCGGAACCAGTTCGACCACGTGTTTTTTCGCGCTTCTCTTCGCTCGCTCGGTTTCGCCTCCGGTCAGCCATCTTCTCTTGCCTGGTTTCATCCTGTTTAACGGCCATTTTCCAATCGTGGCCTTATCTTCGGCGGCCATCTTGATTCATGGCATCGTCTAACGGCCACTTTCAAGTCGTGGTCTTGTCTTCGGCAGCCATTTTTGTTTTTGGTCCCTTTCGCTCCACGGTCGTAAGTACGCTCCTTGACTCGTTTTTCTTACTTCGTGTGTGCTTTTCTTTTCGAAAGATGCCGACCAGGCGAGCCGAAGCTGAGCAACACGCTACCGGCGGCCAGCCGGATGCGGCTGCGGCGAGAAGTTCGCCCGCGCAAGACTTTGCTTGTCAACGAGTTCCAGTACTAGCTCCTGCACCGGTCACGGCGCCGACCGTTGCACCAGCCTTCACCACCGGGCTTTAAACTGATTGCACCGCTGTCTCAGTGCGCCCGCGTCGCCTCTTCGGTGAACGCTCAGCGTCGGCCGAGTCTACTTCCTACCGCCTTGTTCAACTGAGTCATCCGGCTGTTTTCCAGCCTTGGTCCAGCTTCTCCTTCTCGGACAGACTTCGGGCAACGGATGACTTTCGTCGTCCCAACACCTTCTCCACTCTGGTTCTTCAGGGGGCTTACTTCCGCATCCTGTCAACCGGCGAGAACCTCCAGAAGGCGCCCGACGCAGCCTCTCTGCAGCCGCGGAGATTGCCATCCTATCGCCATCGGTACCACTCCGTCTCGCCACCGACGTGTCCAGTTTGGCCGTCGTCGCTGCGTGGCTGCAGCTGGTCGACGAAGGAAGCGGCGATCTGTTGGTTTCTTCTCCTAGACGCTGCCGTCATCACAGGCTTGCTACGGTACTTTCGTTCGGAAGCTCTTAGCCGTCTTCCGGGCTGTGCATCACTCCAGGCGAATCCGCAAGGGACATCCGTTCACAGGGTTGACGGATCATCGGTCGCTGATTCACGCAGCTCGCCAACCCGCGGATAAGGCCTCACCTCGACAGTAACGGCGACTCGCTTTTCTACTGCAATGTGACTTGTTCGTTTCAGTATGTATTCGGTGCAGTTAGCCTCGTCGCCGACGCCCTCGCATGGACTATGAAGGAAGCTCCCGTCCCAGACCGGCCAGCGGCGACTTCAGTCTGCATCTCTATCAGCCTACTTTCTGCTCTCGGTCGAGGACCGTCGCGGATGCACAAGCTCGCGACAACGAGCTCTCCATCGCTCGCAGTATCCACCTCCCTCAAGCTCCGGCACCTCAACGGTGAGGGAATCCAGGTGACCTGCGACTCACACGGCGGTCGAGCTCGGCCTTTTCGGCCTCGCTCTCTTCGCACCGCCGTCCTTGAGGCCACCCACGGACGCTTAGACACCGGCGTACCTGGGCTCTTTCGACGACTTCACGACTGTCGCATCTCCTAGCTCGCAGCACCGGAGCGGTCGCTGCATACCTCGTCTCCAATTCTTACGGTATCGCAGTAGCGGTCCTTGCAGTATCGCAGTTTTCGCCTTCTCGGCCTCCGGCTGCATCCGGATCCCTGCCCGTAGTGCCAGCGGCGCCTGCTGCGACAGGACTCGTCGTCGTCGCATCGCCATCCTCTACAGCCGTCACCACACGTCACCTCCGACTTCGAACCGCCTGACCAGGGACTTCGACTCAGCTTCTCCGCAAGTTTAATTCCGTCCGCCTTCGGCGTCCGGTCCAGAGGGGGAGTGACTGTGGCGTCTCGCACCTGCTCGGTGCTGACACCCCATGGTTGACTATCCGTAGCTCCGATGTCTTGCTCCAGGACGGTGCCGACATCTCGCGGCTGCCAGCGCCAGGTTCGGCAGACGTATCCAAAAACTACTAGAGGTGCGCGCGTCTAGCAGCGATACTTTCTGCCTCGGCTTTGTAACCAAACCATGATGTAGAGGCGGCCGATTGGTCAGAACTCGCGGCGTAATTGCACCTGGGAATCTGATTGGTCGGGCCTAGTGACGAACATCCCGGATCATCTCCTCGCTCCTCGGAGATCATCGATCCAACGGATTTCTCGATAGGAGTTCAATTTTATTCGCCAAGCTTATCAGTCGACTGCGCTTGCACGCTCTTCCGTATCAATTTATCGTTCTGTATCTCGTTGTGCGCGTGTATATAAATTCTGTATATAAATTCTGTATATAAATTCTGTATATTGTTGAATAAAATGTGTTCCGAGAGATCGCAAATAAAAAAGGTGAAATCCCTTGTTGTGCCCGGCTTCCTCATTGGCTGTTACGGTGGTCAGTAACTAGCCATTCGGCCCGCGGACATTGGTTTTCCCACATGTCTCATGTAAGTTCGAGAATTTTGAAAAATTCTACTATCATGAGCACTACCAGGCCATTCTGGCACAATATCTAAAAATTCCATTTGTAGACCAACAACTGTCTATAGGATATTTTTTATTTAAAAATTTTTGAACTCATCTATCTTAAAGATTTAATAGTGAAAAAAAATTTCATATGAACCTGTACATTAGGAGAAAAATAACCTTTCCGATTTCTGTATAATTCATCGACATTTTGATATCTTGTATGAACTAATCGTATATGAGTACAATCAATTGCTCCATCAACACCAGGTATTCCAATAGCTCCCTTACCAAATCCTAGGTTTTTAAAAAGCCTCTGATTTTCTAATATATTTTCTTGAATTTGTGGCATTTTTATGTAATCATTAAACAAGCTTGCAAGTAAAACACTTACGCGAAAAACTATTCTAGATATTGTTGGTTGGTTGGAAAATTGTCATAGTATCACCGAGGATGATGTGGAAAAACAATTTTTTTATTTTCATTGAAAAATATATTAACTGAAAATTGAAAAATATATATAAATTTTTGAGAAGTAATAAAAATCCGTCATTAACAATAAAAATGTATAATAATCATAACTTATAATTACCTGAAAGCTAGCAGTTGCATAAAATCGCAAGCATATTACCAATTGAAATACAGGTGAAATAGGTAATACACGATTATTTATTCTAGATAAATTTGGTTCTATTAGTGTTAATATTTCAAACATAACACTGTTTTTTTCAAATCTGTATCGCTTTTTAAATTCAACATCTAAATAAAAATCAGAAGGATCTTGTACATCTCGAATATAGCGTTTTGGAGCACGTATAATTATGTCTTCATTATCTGAATCAATATCAATATTATCATCAACATTGATATTATGTATTTCCAAAAGATCCATTTTTTACTTGTTTTCACAAATTTTTCAAATTAATTAATTTTTAATTGAAATTAAACTGAATAAATTTAAATTTTAATTAATTGATTAATTTTAAACTATCACCTAAACGTTATTTTTGAATTATTATTTATTAATTTTTGATTATTATTTATTATTATCAATTAATTATCCTAACCTTAATGTTAACTGAGATTGTCTTAAGTCTACTAAAATGTTGACTTGAAAAAAACTCTCGTTTTGAGTAAAAAGTAAGGTTATTAAGATGATCTTATTTGACTATGAATACATCAACAGTTTGTAATTCTTAAGATCGTCTTAAGTGATAACTATGAATATCTATCTAATTACACATCTTAGCTAAGATCAAACTTTTAAGCATATCTTAAGATTGCGTCTATGAATGTAAACGCTAGCTTAAGACCATGCTGAAGGCGGACTTGAATAAGAGCTTGTTAGATGAAAACAAAGTTTGTGCTGTCTTCATCAAATTCAGAGCAATGATAGCAACATCAGGCTCAATTTCGGCATCCATAACAGCTGGACCTCCTTCGGTTGAAAGTTGCTGTTGTTTTTCTTTAATTAAAGCATTCCTTTGCATCAATTTTAAATGAGCCTTTTTCCTGAGAGTAGTACAGCGAACGTGTCACGAAAGACAGCACTCGTAGTAGGGACAAACATAAAATATATTTATTTAAGACTGTGTTATTTACGCTATATTATTTTATTATTTAAAAATAATATTTAAACACAACAAAATTTTGGTAATAATCACTATGCCAACAAAACATTGTAGTTTTGCGAGGTCTACGTCGGATAATCGCTATCCAGAGAAAAATGTGTTTTTTATACCATTTGTAAAACCTCATGTTGACGAGGTTAGATGCAATCAATGGATACATGCGTCAAGGAGAGTGGATTTAACAGTGGAAAAAATTAATAAATATTCATATGTGTGCTCAAAACATTTTATCGGTGGAAAAGGTCCAACTGTAGAAAATCCTGATCCTATTTCTGCAACGATTAGCAAAGTAAGTAATAATAAAATTTATCTGAAAACGAATATTTGCAATTGGAGTAAAAATAAATTTGTTTATGAAATTTTATTTATTTCCTAAGCTCGAAAATTAATTAATGTCAGTCTGAGGTAAAGTCATAAATAATTGGCAATTTTATTACTGGAATAATAAATAAATTAAAAATAATTTTCTCATCTGTTTGAAAAACGTCTTATAGTAACAAATTTATAATTTTTACAGGCACCAAAGGCACGAAAAAAACGACTTTTAACATCAACAATTGATTCTCTGTGCAGTCCAGACCAAAAATCAAAAAGAGGCAAAGATGCTAACTCAGATTTTTTCATTCCAAGTAAACAAAATGATACTCAAGATATTTTAGTAGACGATTATTTAACTCCTAAATTTACTGAACCACCACCAAGTGGCAAAGAGCACACCAATCAATATGTAGCTCATGCAGAAAGTCAAACTTGTATAGAAGTTGAAAGTATTTTTGTGAAAAAACTACAAAATGAAATTGAAACACTTACGAAAAAATTAAGTGCATCTACCCTTAACTATGAATCATGTATAAATGACAGTAAGAAGTTTAAGTTTTATGCAGGTCTTATGCCAGAAGATTTTGCTATTGTGTGGAATTTCTTAGGACCATCAACTGAATCATTACTGAGGATCTGGCACTCACAATCAGGAACTAATAACCGCATAACGATAAAGCAATTTAAAGTATTATTGTTAAAAAATCAACTTTTTTTAACCCTTGTGAGATTAAGATGTGGTTTTTTATTGTACGATTTGAGTTGTCGGTTTGGTGTGAGTATGAGTTGTATTTCAAAAATAACAACAACATGGATCCAATTAATGTATTGTAAATTTAAACAACTAAATCGTTACCGCTAGTTTTTTACTAGAGTTTGTATACTAATCTGTCAATTCATTTTTTTTCGGTAACTTTTAAGTTACGGTACGCAAGCCAACGTTTTAATGTGACAACATTATTGTCTTTTACGGTTGCAAATTTTAATTTTGCTCCAGAAACGTCGTCTTCGGTCAAAAATATGTTTTTTATAAGTCTACTTTACTATGTGTTTAAATGGAGCTCTGACAGTGTTTGTCCTTACCGAACTACTAGCGCTGCTAGTGAGTAATTTTTCGTACTTCAGGAAAAAGGCTCATTGGACCAAAGTTTTTTAAGTTGTGTAATTGACCTCTGAAATATTTTCAAAATGATAATTAACTTGATATGCAACATAATTATATCATAGAACTTTACCTTTTCTGAAATAATACTTGACGAATTATATTCATCAAGAATTAACTGCCAAGCTTCTTCTTTCTTGCTTAAGGAAGCAGAATCACTTTTTTTATTTTCCCCTACATTTGAAAATTTCTTTAATATCTCAAGGAAATACTTTTTTTCGATGTTTGTATAATTCGTTCTTTTTCCGGACATTTTTCTCAACTTTTAAAATTTTTATTATTCTTATTGATTTATCTTTATTCATTTTATATTTCTTTACAAATTTATTTGCGCTTCATTTGTTATATGTGTGTATGATACATTTTAAGCGAATCCAAAATTATCGGATACATGAGAATTATTACGGAAATCGACGAATATAAATTAAGATTATCTGAAGCGTCATCTTATCAAAGCTAAGCTTAAGTCACGCATGATACAAAAGTCTTACCTAAGATCATCTTAATGTATTTCTATGAATACATGTAGTCTTAAAAACTATAAGACGAGCTTAGCTAAGATAACCTTAAGGATTGCCTTGAGACCGGACTATAAATATCGCGGTTAGTGTCTAGCTATAGGGTAGCGCTCAAATTTATGGTGCGCTTCATCTAACGGCGCGCTATTTTTGCTTGTTCAAACCTGTACACGCGTTGTGTGTTTGCTCATTTGTACATTGAGTACTTATTATGCAAGTTGTTTAACTCGTGCAGTTTTTTCATTCTGTTCAGTATCGAACCCTCCGTAGACGATAAACCTTATATTTTGTTATTTCTTTTAGTATTGAATTTCTGTTTGGGAAATGAGCAGGCTTAAATGATATGGACGCCGAGCATTTGCATGGATTAGTCAGATTTATTCAAATGTAGCGTACACCACGTGTCGGTTACGAGAATTCAAATGAGTGGCCGTTGAACAATTAACTTTTCGTACTTACCCTGTGAGAATATTTGAACAGGCCTAATTATATTAATCAGAAATGAGCCGAGCGATGATGGTTCTATTAATCACACCGACACTTATTTCTTATGAGAGGACTTTTTCTTTAAACTAGAAGACACGTGTGTTGTATACGAAGGCTGAGAGAACTATAAGATAGCTGCTCGAGAAGCCGGCGTCACGGCAATTCTTCAGCCGCCGTGATGAGTCATAGCGAGTCCGCATTGAGCGACAACTGTCGCGAGTTCTGATTGGGCAGATAATAACCCAAACAATTTCTGTTAAATATTTTTATAATACTGAATTATTATGTTTGTTATTGAACAAATGTTATATTTATAATACATTATTAATTGGTATTAAAATAGAATTTCCGATATATATGTGCGAAGTAAGGCATTCACAGGGCCTAAAAATTGAGACACGAGCCTAAGAAACGGCGCGTTTTCCTGCGGTGCTCTTTTAGGCACCAGTCGCCCCCGAGGCGGTTGACTTCCTCGAAATCCCCCGTTCTTGCCAGGATCGACGAGTGCCCGTAGGTGGCCCGTTTCCTACTCCAGCTGACCAGCAGCCTGAAGGCTGTGCTTCTAGCTCTCTCCTTCGCTACAATGTGCGGAGGTAAGATGTTCAACAGGGCCCCGAGAAACCCCGACACCAACAACTAATATAGCCTGCTGGTTAATTGAAATACTCACTCACTTATAGGTACGGCAGTTAGGTCGTAGGTGGTACAGTGGTCGACTTCTCTTTTCGATTCGATGTATTTCGGGATATCGAATCGGAATCGATATATTTCGATATATGGAGGTTTTGATATATATCGATATCTAAATGTATCGAAAAGAATCCTACTTTTCTTTCAAATCTATCACTATATCATTATTACATTATTAAATGGAATGACAAATTTTCTAACAATTTTTTTTCTTAAATGCTTATATACAGCATTACGATGCTGTAAGACATAAACATAACGTTATAGTTAGGTATAGTTTTAGGTATTACAATTAAAGCATTAGGACATAATTTAATTAAATATTAATTAATACTGATTTATTAAACAGAAGCATAACAAATCATCCTGTTTTTAATTTTTTCGGTAATAACAGTAAATTAAACATTATTATTTTATTTTATTATAAGTTTTTAAGATTACACTTTAATATTAGCTAATTAACAATCATTAAAATTAAACTTTATGAAAAACATACCACAAATAATAACAATAAATTAATTTATTTCTATAATCTAACACATAAGCATTAACAAAATAATTTGGCTTAAATCAGTCTTACATGTCGAATATTTCTAAAATCACTTCTTCTTCGTTATTGTTTTTATCATCAATACTTTTCTTTTCACTAACATATAATGATTTTTTTATTAAGTTGTATTTGCGTGGACTAGGTTCCTAATTAACACAATTTAAATTTACTGTTTGACAAGAAAATATCAACACATTAAGCGTTTCAATAGATAACTTATTACGAGTCTTTGATTTAATTAAATTAATTTTACTAAATATACGCCCACAATCTGCGTTTTACAAAGATAGTGACATTATACTTAAAAAAAACTAGCTAGATTTTTAAAAGAATTATTTTGGTCTTTATTTTCAAATTAATTTATTTCAAAAAAAAATTTTGTAATTTCTGCCAAAATGAATCTACAGGGTCAGTGACTTTAATATCTTCTGGCAAATTAAAGTTAGGTAGCTGTCGCCACTCATCGTCGATGGATTGGTAACATTCTTTAGGAACAAGTAGAGGTAGTTATCGCATTAGTGGTAATAAAGAAGGTGTTATATTACGAGTAAATTGAGCAATAGCTTGTGCAGGATTAATAGTAGATAAATTTTTTAATAGCATGTTATCGAAATCATACATTTTTTTTATTGCTAAGCAGCCTTTACCGAAAAAATTTCTGCAATTAGTAAGAAATTCGATTTGTACTTCTTTTAGTGGAGATGTTGAATACTCAGGCTTGTTAAAAAAATCAATAGAATATACACTAGTGTAAACATTCAGAATATTTATATATTTTGAATCATCGGCCGGATTAATCTTACTTAACGGTGTTTCAACATAATCAGCGACCATAAAGTTTTTAAGTAATTCTGTGTATGTTGAATTCATTTTTTTATGTACGACTTTAATTAAAGATTTCTCGGACTGAAAAAGTTTGTTTAAAGTAGAGAATTTTGGTAAAACTCACTCAAGAAAATGGTAATATAATTTTGTAATCGGGTTATTAAGATATTGAAGTATACATAAACTCTTCTGTTTCAAAATTTAAGGCTGTCGAAGAAGTTTTTGTTTTTCGAGAATTTGATCTTTTCCTTTCAATATCGTAAACAATATTATTACAATATAAAATTAATGCGTCCCACTGCTCTAGAAGCCTGGTGATTACAGCTGTTACTGAAAGCCATCAAGTCTCCCCTGGACACAAAATTTTATGACTTTTTAATTCTAAGAACTGTTGATATTATTTAAATTCATGCTGCCGCTTACAACTTAATGAGAAGGGATTATAAATAGAATGAAATAATTTGGATTAAAATTTGGATAAAAATCTGGACTACTAAGCCAGTCCTTACGGAACTTTTGTGGCTGCAGTGTGCTTTGTTTTTTTAATTGCAGAGGAGATGTGTTATTTGTCATTGTAAATATAATCGTTTACTCATCATCGCATTACATCCGTCTGTCCCGAAACCAATAATTTCGTCAAGGATTACAGAGAAGTGTTTAAAGGATTCCCGAACACAATTAAAAAGATGCTTTGCTGTAGCAGATACTTCTCTAGAATGATGACTGAAACAAGTGCTCGAATAATGAAAAAGAACTGAATATTTCTTTTAATTAATGAATTAGCTACCGTAAAATTATGTATTTTGGGGAAGAATATGTTCGACGTTCATACTTCACAATTACTGTCATGCGCTTCCATATCTTCTGCTTCCGATTCGGAAGTACTACATATAGCTCTTCTATTTCTTTGTGGTATTACATTAATTTCATTTTCATTATCTGAGTCACTGCTTGAATCAATTAAGCTATTACAGGATTTAATTCTTTTCGACCGTCTTTGTGCCATACTAATATGGGAGGTACAAATGATCTTATAAAATAAACTAAACAAAGCCCCAAGTAAAATTTTCAAATAAATGTTGCAAACCTTGGAAACTTAGCTAACAGCTGCTATCCAATTTCTTTTAATGATTCAAGGAACTTGTATTGTACTTTTGTACAATATAAACAGTTTGTTCTTGAATAGAATAAAGAAAAAACTTGTTTGGACGTACAGATATATATATATATATTTTCAAATATATATATTTTGGTTTCAAGATATACCTATACTTGGATTACTTCAGGACGGTTGAATATTAGCCACTGACAGCTTGAACGAGACTGGAACGTGATTCTTGCCCGATTGCTCCAATAAAATAAGATGCTAATATTTCACTTGTTTTAAACAAATACGAATCAACCAGAGAATGAGACAAATGCTATCGATGTGCAGTATGCCTAAAGATAAAAACATCGCGGCGCTCATGGTCAAGTGGTATCAAACTGACGTCGTCTATAAGCGACACTCATAGACACAGGTCGTCGCGCGGATGTCGTCTATAGGCGACACTCGTAGCGAAAGGGTTAAATATCATCCAGGGTTTTTATGTCACAAGGCTTTTACCTGACGAGCCCATAAAGCTGCGCATTTTTTATTGGCTCAATCACGTGTCTTATTTTACATCTTAACCTAACCCTTTATTCTCCATTTCATAGCATCTACAAAATTGCCAGAAGACTCTTAGTTGAGGAATTTAGGCCATAACATAGCTCATTTATTCCTTTGCTGTAGAAGCCAGAATCACGGGAGTCGATGAACTCTTGAAACGTCATTTTGACAGCCTGTGTAGAATTGAGTTTTTTTCCAGATAAAATGTTGTTTAAATTTTGGAAAGAAATGATAGTCAGTGGGGGCAATGTCTGGCGAGTACGGTGGGTGACGGAAAGTTTCCTACTTCAACTCTTGTAGCTTTGACACGGTCATTCGTGCGGCATGTGATCGAGCGTTGTCGTGCAGGAGAATTAGAGTCATCCGATTAACTAATTTTGGCTGTTTAATCGCACGATTTCTCATCATTTCGTCTAGTTGATAACAGTAGACATCCGCCGTGATCGATTGGCCAGGTTCCATAAAGCTGTGGTGGATGATACCTGAGTTAGACCCCACCAAACATTGACCATCAGCTTCTTTTGGTGGATATCTCGTTTCGGACAGTGTTTTGGTAGTTCATCTGTGTCCAACCATTGTGATAAACGCTTACGATTATCGTACATGATCCATTTTTCATCGTACGTAACGATAAATTGAGATTCTCAAAACTCATTGATACACAATTATATTGCAACAGAGCTAATAATATTCAGTTTGTCATTGCTACGAGTAGTTGTTTTAAAAAACTAATCAAATGAACACAATTACATGATATTAAAATCTATTACATTTTAACTCAACCGCTTATCATAGGCTGAAAAGGCTTTGTTTGCTGCTTTAAATACTGTAGAATAGTCATTCCATTTTGAGTAACTGATTTAATTGTCTTTAAAGTTTTTATATTTATTTTTCTATATTTATTATTTTAGCAGGTACTTTATTAATTGATGAAATTTCTTTTAAGTGAAGCGATAAAATGAAATACTAAAACAATGGAGTTCAACGGTTTTGTCAATTTAGATGATTATACTCCTCAGTATTTAATAGATGAAAGAGCTGACCATGCACTAATTTTCATGTATCAACCTTTCCGTTGTTCATGGGTTCAAGTATTGGGATACATTTTAAATAAAACTGCAGTAACAAAATAGATTTTACATAAACTAATTATCGATTGTATCATTTAATTAGAAAATGTGGGTATAAAGGTAGATGTAATCATTTAAGATGGTGTTCAGTGGATCCGTAACGCATGGAAAATTATTAGTATAAAGACCAAAAAATCAGTTGCACTAATTCGCATGATACGTTTAGGCTACTATTGTTTATGTTTGACTTTCCTCACTTGTTAACCCCTTGCCGTGCCATTTAACTCGACGAAACTCGGGCCCAAGTGTTAGGCGTCAACGCGTGGTAAACAGATCAGACTGATGCGCGAGAAAGGTCACAATACGAGCCGAAATGTAAATGCCTCTGATATAGACACTTTTGCACGATACTGCTGTTGTGGAAATAAACTCTAATACCTTTTGTATTTATTTGCAATCGATTCATTACATTATAATTATTATACTATATTATATTTTGTAATCGATAACAGCTACAAAATTATTTTTCAGGAATTCAATAAAACAGTTTAATAGTTCAACATAAATCCTTGCATCTTCAACTGTGGGTTTGTTCCAAGGAATGTAATAATACTACGGCTAAAAATAAAACTTCAATTGTAATAAATATTCGCCTTGAATCAATATCTATAAGAAAATACTAACAAGTCTAAAAATCCTCCTTGGTATGATACTTCCTAAAACACTCTGGCAGATGTAAAGCTACTTCACATTTCGCACACTCCCACTTCGTTTCGCTTCGTATTTTATGCTTATAACAAACTTTGCACATCCTTGTTAGGTGCTTTTTTCGAGCTGTCGAATCGATTGTTTTTGGGAAGTGAGTCCAATATATAGATATAGATATAGATTTTCCACGCGTTTTGTAGTCCGGTAATCGGACATTTTGTAAAATTGTTTCTGTTATTTTTACTCAGTATTGAACATAACTCTCCTTTTTTCGACCGTGCATAATTTTATGCATAATATAGGTATTCAATAGGGCCATATCTGACATGAAAAAGAAAAGCTTTTGGTATCCTTTGATAACATTTCTTATGATTGGGAAACACGACAACATCTGATCTTGATGATCAACTGCACCCATACCTGTGTTATATTCCACGATACAATTAGGCTTCATTACTTTCTGAAATTTTTTGTGTCACTGCTCAACCATCTCTACACTTTCGTGTTTCGTTGATATCATATACACGTCGCGCTTGTCATTCCATCTCAGAGCTATCAAATTATTGCAACTCCTCCATACAAATTCAACTTTTTTCAAAACAGGCTTTTGAATATCCCCTGGCATATTTTTTCTATTTTTGCGTACTGTCCCGATAACATTTGTCCTTTTCTGGTTTAATTTAAAAAAAAGGTCGGGTGAAGAGTACCAGTTGTCCAGAAACAAAGTATATCCCTTGCTTATTGTTGATTTTGACAAATCCATCACAATGTTGTGCGACGCACTATCATTTATATTAATTTTATCCTGGCCGGTATATATTTTGAATTTATGACAGAAACCGGTGCTTGCCTCGCACAATTTATAAATTTTTAATCCAAATCGAGCTCTTTTCGACGGATTGTATTGTTTGTATGCTAAACGCCCTTTATATTTCATCAAGTATTCGTCAATGCTGATATATTCACTGGGTGTGTAAATTTCTTTAAATTTTTCATTCCAGAGGTTGATGATAGGTCTTACCTTTCGAATTTGGTCATTTCTATCAGAAGTTTCATTATTAAAGAAGTGTAAAAATCTCGAAATTTTGCCGAAATCTCTTAAATTGCATTATTTTTCGAAATATTGGCGTTTCTAATACTGCTCTTGTAGTCCAATACTGTTGTATATTTGATTTTTTTACTTGACTCATCAAAATACATAATGCATAGTAGGCCTTTATTTCATCTAAGGTAACAGGATACCAATTGTCGTCCACTATCCGTCTTTTACACTCGTCGTTCATTTCTTGGTATGCGAACCGATTTGTTTCCGTAATAATTATATGCCACAGTTTGTTATCAAATATAATAGAAAATAGTTCTTAAGGGGACACGTCAACAAAAAAATCGATCTTTTTTTATTTTCTGAAAGAATATTATTTCAAAAATATTTCTTCAAATTTTGGTAAAGATTCGCGCATTATTTACGAAACTGTAGTAGTTTAAACGTAGCGCGCCGTAGGGCTCAAAGTAAGTTATCAAAACTTTAAACGTTAATTTCTCCTATTCGCGTTTTAAAACGGTTGCCCTCGCTGCGTCCAGACCATTTATCCGATCCTTACCCAATTTTGTACAGTAATACTAGATACACGTATATAGGGAATAAACGAAAAGATTTTTCGAAAAAATGCTAATTTTTTTTTTTAAACTCTGTGATTTTTCTGCAAAAATTCCAATTTTTTCGCAAAAAGTCGACTATTTTGAGAAAAATTAAAAAAACTAAAATTTCCTTTCGTTCATTTCCTGCGCCAACATCTCTACTAAAGGATAACACACAGTTTTTTTGTTTCTGATGAACCAATTTTGTCCAGTGAGGGCAACCGAAAATCACCTTTTTTTTTGGACTCTTAGAAAAGTGGCCACAGACAACACAATTTAACATATTTTTACATACAAAAAATTGTGAATATAGTTCAGATATATAACTTACATATACCACAAATTTTTATTGATATTAATAAAACTGGCTGCAAAAAAAAATTCACAAATAAACCGCTTTTTTTTACACTCGAAGGTGACGTGTCCCCTTAAATTAGTAAGAACAGACGCTTTTATATCATGAGTCTCAGAATATGTCCAAACTATTAATGTGTTTTTTTCTCCTGCCAAATCCATGATTGACTCGTCGTGCCTGCTTGTTTACTACTATCTTCTATAATCATACGCTTTGGACGCTTTCTGGTTAGCGAAAGAACATCACTATTACTAGATTCATTATCACTGCTTTCACTTAAACCTCTTTTATTTTGCATTTTGTAAGGGTTTATTATTAAATTTCAATATGATAATATAAACTACTTTGTAACAGCAATTATGAGACTCGTGACTAACTCTGGTGGCGTACTGATAGAAACTATCATTCAATCACGACCCAGGCTCGTGATGTTTACGTTTGCCCCGACGATCTATTCACGAGCCTGGCTCGTCATATTTATGTTTGGGCCTAAATTTTCATCATGAGTCAGACTCGTTAAAGCATGGCAAGGGGTTAAAATGCTTTCACACCAAAATCCTTAAAGGGCTATCGTTTTGGGTAAGATTGGGTAAGTTAACAATTTATTTAAGGCGATGTCTTCTCGCACTGCAGCAAAGGCTTTAAAACCTCATGAAGAATGCCTGACGAGAAAGCTACGGTACTAATGATAATGCTCATGAAAATAAATTTGCATCATAGTGAAAACTTGAACGGGCATTGTAGATACAAGGATCAGATAAACTGCCAATGAACAAAATAGATATGATTGCTTCCAAATCTTTTTTCTCTTTTTGACCAATCGAGTAAGTAAAAAAAAAAACTTGCTAGAGGAAGAAGATTCATACACGCACCTACCTACTCACTGATCTGACACTTCATATCCTTGAAACATCAATAATAGCAAGACTAAGCTTAGCTTATATGATGTTTTAATGTTTAATATTTCATTGATAAGGTATTTATTTATATATTAACAGATATTTGTTATGTAAATTCATTTGGATAGATATTACACTTAATTAATTCAAATGAATGCTGAGAGGGAGAAATTCTTGAGAGCTTGATTGTAATCTGCTAATTTTTTATTATGATTTTTGTGCATTTCTTTACATTTCTTTTACAATTTTTTTAATATAACTACATCTGTAACAACTATACATTTTGCATTATTACATTAAATTTTACTATTTAAATACGGTTTTTAAGACTGCTTGATTTTTATCCTGTAGGTTATTATTAAATTCTATTATTAAATTCATAATGTATTTAACAGAATAGGAAGCTAAAGCTGAAGAGGAAAGTAATCGATCTAAATTGAAAAAAAAGCAAAAGATAGACTACAATTGTAACTCTGGAAATACCTATCTTGCTATTACTAAAAGCACTTTAACAGGATTCAAAAGACCTTTAAAAGGAACAATCGATTTATTGAATTTTTTACACGACAAATGCAATTTTGATTATTTGATTACTGCTCGTCTCAATCAAGACAAGCTGGAAGTAAGTATTTATAATCAAATTTATGGAATTTTTGATGAAACAGTCACATTGGAGTTTATATTAACAGTTATTATGTTTGCGATCTATTACAGCAGTTTTTTGGAATTGTCCGAAATTCTTGTGGATGCAATGAATAACCAGATCCCATAATTTTTTTGCAAGTACTTAGGTTACTGTACTCTTATTTTTTGGTTACGCCACCAAAAGGATCAAATGTTACCGCAATAGAGCTCTTAGAATCATTGATGAAAACGAGGTAATCTCTAAAGCTTAGCAAACATCAAAAGTTAAAGTGAATAAATCAAAATAATAGATTCAATCATTTATTGTGGGTTTACAAAAAAAAAAAAAACAGCGTGGCTGCTGAACATTTTGAGAATTTACTCGATGGTACGAGTGAAAATGCTCCTTCTATCTAAGCTCCGTGATATAAGCTGATATAAGTCACAAAGTGCACAGGTAGTATTATATGAGAATCTAAAACGAAATTGTAAAGGTAAGGTAACTGAGAAACAACAGTGTGAATAATAACATTGAATGTTGTTTTATAAGATGATTTAGGAATTGATAGAGGTTTTCTTTTGTATTACTAACACATGAACTGTTTTTTTCTGTAATTATCAAATATTTTATTATTTTATACCCCAAATACAATATAGTAATTTAACCTAATTATTAATCCTTTCTGTTTTGATCACATCATTTCTTATTGTAATCATGATACTTGGTACTGTTCTCAAAGGCAATTGTCCTATCATTTTCTAGAATATTATATTCTTTTCCGTTTCCTTAATTCCTTTGGCAGTATTCAGGTGTCTTCACCTTGTAATAAATATTTTGGACTGATCTTAGTAACTGTGTGTCTTCTATAAAACTTGTTATCAGATGAATTAAAAACCTACCACGTTGATCACTATGATAGCTATTCAATACCAAATGTATTTTTCTTTGATAGTATTCCATCATTACAATTGACGACACACTAGTCACGAAAATTTTCTCTAGTGAGTATAATTAATCAATTCAACAAATTATTTTTGATTTACCTCTATCAATTTCAAAATCATCTTATATAGATTTACCTTCATTCTTCCATTTTTATCATTGGAAAATATTACAGAGGGTAGCAATGATATTTTATAATCCTCATTATCAAACTTCTTCCCACAAAAAGACTTAAAACTAACTGCATCTTCTGGTCTAAAGGGTTTCACAATATCTTCTTGCAGCTTGGCGTAAAATTATTAGCACTAGAAAGACCAAGACTTTGAATATACCTATATTGCCCAAAGCAGTCAAAACAACTACTTTGTGAAAGAATAACTATCTGTCTTATTTAAATATTCAATCTGATCTGTATACGTAACGTCTTTTCTTTCCTTTGTCTCTCTTATTTATATATCCAATCTGATCTATACACGTTACGTCTTTTCTACACCTTCTTACTTATAAATGCGCGAGTGATTCAAATGGAAGAAAGTAGACTTCCTTTACATCTATATATATAAAGTATAAAATATTATATATAAATATATATAGTAGATATATATAATAATAATAATTATAATTTTTCTGTCCGATTTTCACGCTCTCGGAATGTCGACATTAATTTATTTTAAACGGATTATACACGCAATATGATTCAATTTTAACAGTGATCCCAGAGACTTTAGTTCGTTTGATCGACACAGGGGCGCAAAACTATCGTACGCCCCGGGAAAAATTTAGGAAAAGTTGGAAAAAGTGTCCAAGTTCCAACTTTTTTTTTTTTTTTACTCATCAAGTTCAAAACCCTATGAACGATCCTTCGCCGGGAGATCGTGGTGGTGGGAGTAAGGGTTGGGGTGGGGGTGCACGCACCTTTGCAAAATTTGTTGACAAAAAAAAAAAAAAAGGTCATCAAGTTTTCGAAATTCCAAATGGATCGTACGCCACGATTTTTGGATCGTACAGGACCTCAAATTATCTTACGCGTACGATAATTATCGTACGAGTGGGATCGCTGAATTTTAATATCTTATTTAACTACCTCTTCTTTACCCCCTCTATCGTCTATTGTCATTTTTTTTCATCATCTTTCTTCTTAACTTTCCTTTTCTTTGAAGTTCACACTCGCTGTTATGATCGTTTTGTTGTTTTCGTTTATGCCAGTGGTTCTTAACCTTTTCGAAGTCACTGAACATTTTTGATTAGAAGGTAATTTTGCGGGACACGAAAATCATTAAGACGATTAAGATAATAAAACTAAGAGGAAAATATGCGTAAACATTTAACTTTTATTAATATCGGAAGTTATAGATTATACATTATACATAACTATCTATTATATCTATCTATATATCTATCTATTATAAATAGATAATTATAAAAATAGAAAATCAAAAAAGAAAACATTAATTTAAAAATATTATATTAGTAAAACTTTAACTTTTAATTCTTTTCTAAAATTGTATTTTGTTAATTTTCGTGCTATATTTAAGCTTGTTTATTTTTGCAGATTTTAACAATATATTTACTAATTAGGTATAATATACACTGGAACTTTCATAAAATTTCGTGGAACATCGGTTACGAACCACTGCGGTTAAGCACATACACGCGCGCACGCACACACTTTTTCATATATTTGTACTCACACTATGACAAGGTGACAAAAGAAAGAAAAACATTTCTTGTTGCTTTACTCTTCTGTTTTACATGCCCACATTTTCATAAGACACAAAACTATGATTCATCCTGTTTATTCTTGAATTTATTTTATCATTACAATTCTTTAGGCTTTTATTTTTTGATCAAGACTTTTATATCTTGATCATAAATTGGCAACTCTATTTTGTCATACTTTTATACGCGGTCAAATATTATTACAAAAGTTCAAATTCCGATACCGAAATAAACTTACTAGACGACATTGCGGATGTCTCATCACGGATTTTCCACCAAAAACTTTCCCTACAAAGAATCGAACTCTAATCGTCGAAGAAAGAAGCAAGAACACGGTATATTTACGCTACAACGCCACTTGATAAACATTTATGTTTAAAAAAACATAATATAAATATAAGAAGAAGGGAAAATTTAAAAGTTCTTTTCTTCAAAATTGACTAGGAATTTTGTGGAAATACTTTACCACGAGAATACCTAAAAATAAAAATAAAAATTATTTTACTTCGTACGAGGACGTAATAAATGTCATTATCATCTAAAAATATTGGTACACTTGTAAACACAACTTGTAAAATACTAGGTTCTCGTATATTTATACATATATATTCAAGATGGTGGCTAGAAACTTCGGAGGCAGCCGAAATAAAACGAAAACATCCGAATAGTGGTTTTTACGCGATGTGAGAAACTCTCACAGTCGATAAGTAAATAGTTTTTTCTCTTTATTTTTCAAGTTTACCAAAAAACTTTTTTCACTATCCTGTAAGACATTAAATTTTAGGAAGGTAATAAAATTTTCAAGGGGTCATTCTATTTGAAATTAGAAAGGAAAAAATGTTTTAAAAACAGTGTGAGAATCTCTCTATACGATAGTACTGAATGCTGAATGCGGTAGCCTTAGGTAGAAACAAATACAATATATTAAATAAAAATATATATATATATTTTTTTTATTTAATATATTTATTTTATGTATATCGTATATATATATATACATGTAGGATGGGGTTTAGTGGAGAGGTGCGAGGTTAACGTACACCCAGTTTAATCCTACTAATAAGATATATTTAAAAAAAATAGGTATATAATAGACAAAGCATTAGTATCGTTCAAAAACCTTCCAGACTCACTTACACAACTTACAAAGACTGACCATACACCTTCTGTCTTTATTTCGACCGTTGATTTAGTTTGTACCTTATTCTTTTGTCGCCTACACGCGAAATCTCTGTTATTTTTGTCTTTCTCTATTCTTCTGTCTCTTTTATTCTCTGTTATTTCTTATCTCTGTTTATTATTCTGCCCTTATATCGCTCCTATATATCTACATACAGGTTTAGTATCGAGATGATATAAGTTCACGCTTCGTAGCATGTAGTCACACACAAACCCACACATTACAATCGGGAGCGATAACTACGAAGCAGAGCATAAAGAGGAGACTGAGAATAGGAAAAACTACATAGCTATATTCTGTCTCATTCTCTTGTAGGTTCAATCCTATATGTTTATCTCTTTTTCTCTTCTTACTTATTATCGTGGCTATGTCATCGCCGGAAGACTTTATTTTTTATATATCTGTTTAATAATACAAAGTATGCCGTAAACTATAACCAAAAAGTTTAAAAATAATCAGGAAAAAAAATTATGGAAGTTCCAAAAAGTTCAACACAATGCGTTCGTGCATTTCGTGTACGCTAAAAGGCATTAGATTGAATGTACATAACTACATTTCTAATGAACGTAATAATATGTGCACTGCTAGAAATAGTGATAACGATCATCGTAAGTCATTAAATAGCTTCTAATAAATATATTTCTTTTTTAATCCTTGTGGAAAAAAATACAATAAATAACTTCTGTTTAATTTTCTATATCTTTATTTATATATTTGTCTATCATAATCTTACAGGCTAGACCAACACGATCAAGTACCTTTGCTATCTATAACACACTCTTTCTCACTCTCTCATACTATTGGTACTGTACAGTATCATATTCATATATTCCAACATGGCTCCTTGAATTTATACTGTACAATATAAATCAACAATCAATATAACATTATACTGGCAATATATATGTACATACATTAAACAAAAACGAAAGAATTATGCCTTTTCCAAGTTGTTAGTTTCCATTAGATATCTTCCTTTATACCTATTTTAACATACTACTATCTTTTTTTTTTTTTTTAATAGTATTCATTGCCTTCTCAAAGTATTTAAGTACACTTACTCTACAAAAGTTTACAAATATATTATTAGTATCTATTCTATTATCTTCGTTTTCTGGGTATCTTATTCTGGACTTTTCGTTGTTCTCGTTGACCTCCAAGGTATTTCTATTTTACTCATATTATTCTCATCGTTCTTTTTATCCTTGCACTTACTATTCTCTAGTTCTTCATTTTCACTTTTATTCTCACTCTCTTTAAACAGTCCAATATACTACACGTCGTTTTTCCCTACTTCAACATTTCTGGCGACTCCTTTTTTACCATTTAATAACACCCTATAGCCAAAATCACTATAACCTATCAAAATACCAATTTGAGACTTTTTATCCCATTTTAACATTCTTTTTTGTTCTGGCTTTCTCACAAAAACTTTACTTCCGTACATACGTAAATGCTTTACATCTGGTTTTACTTTAACCTTTTCCATACGGCGAAAAATCGATCCGAGTGCGCCCTATTACCTGGATCAGTTATTTCTCCTCCTAGCGATTTTTTAGGTAGAATAACTATTATGCCTAAAAGGTCGAACGTCTTGAAGACGCATTACCGTCCCGTAACAGCGCACAATCAACAACAATGATTTTACAAGCTTCATCATTAATGGGACTCATTTTTATTGACATTTTACTTAACATTTTGATTAACATTTTGATGATTATTTTAGGCAATGTTTTTTTATTAACATTTTCATGTAAATTTGCGTTAACATTTTTATTAACATATTTATTTATAAACATTTTTCAGAATAACCAGTTATAAAATAAGAACGGTAAAAAATTTTAAAAATTGAAAACAGTAGAGGAGCAACAGTATGTAAAGTCTTGGTTTCTTAAGTATGTGGTACAGCTGGAAACAGTTCTTGTATAATGGTATAATACATTGCAAGAGGTGCATACTATTTTTGTGCATGCCTCTTTCTTCATTTTTACGCACCATGCACATCTTCTGCGCGTTTTTCCCTCAACTGGAAAATGGTTTCTAACATTGAAAAATCTCGCTGTTGATGATAACGATGACATTGTTTCGGAGCAAGAGTGTCTTCGTTTATTGACTTCCTTGCTTGCATTTTCAAATGTCTGGAGACTTTCAGCAACAATGACGATGATTGGTAGTAAGGGACGTCTTGATGAGTAATATGAGCATTAACAATCGAGGTCATCGGTAATCTGTAGAATACCTTTTTCCACCACTTGTTGAATTTACGATCCACCTCGTAGCATGTTCCCAGTTAGTCAGAGAGGTCAACTCCACCCATGAGCTTGTTGTAAAACGCTACCATTGACGGGCAGGGGAACTTCTTTTTAGATCTATCTTTTAGAGTTCTAATCGTAGTAGTTAATTCATTGCCATGACAATTCGACATGACAAAAACTTTCTTTGTGTCCTTCCAGCGAAACCAATAGTGAGCGATTTGAGGTACCCGGTTGTAGCTTATGATCAACAATATCCCAACTACTGTCATCATTTCAAATTTGTCGGTCATGTGATGCATTTTATCCGTAGCGTTTCGATTGTATGATACTAAACATGTTTCCTTTTCCTTCAATTCTTTATTCTTTATTTCTATTCTTTCGTTTGTACATTGGGCAATGTACATGTAAGTCTCGAAATCAGAGACGTAATCTCAGGTGAATATTCCACAGTTGAGAAGCACTTTAGCTTCAGCAAGGCAGATGACTGATCGTACAGAGTATTGGCGGTTGCGCGCCAAGCCGCAGGCACATTAGCAAATTCGCCAAACTCATAGGGAGACCAGCTGTTCGCTCCCTCATTAAACACCCTATGATACTGGAGGTAGCGCAGTGCTTTAGATGCAACTACCAGATTCCCAACAGTATCCATCGTATACTCAGCGTACTGGCTAGCTGAGGATTCCAGACGCGTTGAGGGTGACAAGTTTGCCACCGATGTAACTATACTTTGGGCCAAAGACCCATCAGACGAAGTCGGCATATCACCGGTTCGTATCCGCGCGCAGTCAATTTCCTGCTGGACTGCGTTCATCAATCTTGGCAAGAATGGAATGGCATCATGCTCGCTCTCGATCTCAAACTCAGGTCCGAATCCTGCTCCACGCAGCCACTGTATCTGCTGCTAGGAGAGACGAACGGAAGGAGCCCATCCATTCCTTCTCTGAAGTAAAGTCTTGCCTACCGCGCTTGACAGCACAGTATGGCGGAACGTTCAAACTTACATCCCCCCCTTTTGGCAAGGGAATTTCCCACCCCGTGTATGGCACCAGTTTTAATTTCCTTGTTATGTCCACTAATGGTCCGTCACAGGTTGCCGCTGTCACCAGTCTTTACTCGTTCCGTAAAAAGGAAAACTCGAGAAGTAAAAACAAGTTTAAAAAGTCCCCAACCGGTCACGACCTTACAGTCGTTTACACGGCAAAGAGCAAAGGAAAAAAAGTTATGCCTGTTTCGGGTAAGCCTAGTCAATCCAAACTTTACCCGGGATAGGTTCTCGGATACCAGATACCGGGCGTTATCGATCGTCTACGGACAGGAACCGGTTTAGGTGACCCGCTTCGGGAGATATTAGGCGACGGGATATTGTAACAAATGAATCTACAGGAGTACGGGTCCTTTCGAATCCCCGGAACTTGCCAAGATCATCGCTCACAGATCTACGAATCTCATCCTCCCTAAGCTCCAGCCTACGTTCTTTTCGTGCTAATTCCCGTTTTTGATTGTGTTATTATAATCTTTTATACATTCCTTCGCTACTACTAGCCACAATTTATTTCTAATTTTAAATATCTTGCATCTCATTCTATTAATTAAGGTTTAGTTTGTTCTTTCATTGAGACCGTTAGAAAATGCACAGTCACTAGCTGTAAATATTAAATTTATCTCTTGATCATTACCATAACTCCTAAATTGTGCAGAATTTATGTCAGAGTATGAGTCTGGTAAAATTGCTTTAATTTTCCCATTTTTTTCTACTTTTTTAATTAAATTCATGAGATCTTTGGCAACTTGAGTTTTTGATGTGCTTATGTAAGCAAATCTCGTGAAATGATTAACTATTAATTGTATATATCTTTTAGTGCTTTTTCCTAAAAATTGTCTGATATGTTTTTTTGTTTATGATACAGGAAATTCTTTTATAGCAGTGAGGTTATGATTCACTCATTTTATATAGTTATCACTTATCTCATGACCTAGTTAAATAACTTTGTTGCTGGCTAATACAAATTTTGATAAATTTAGTTTAAAACCTCTTGGTCCTGAAGTGTCTGTAAAGTTAGATTTACCTGTTTTAAATGATCCTCATAGTTCTCTGAATGAATTAAAATATCATCTATATAGTTCACAGCAAAATCACTTAGATTACTTTTTTTCAAAACACTAGATAGTATTCTCTGAAAAATTGCCGGTGAGGTTTTTCAACCAAATGGTAAGCATTTCCATTGCCAATAGCCCTGATGGGTCACAATAGCTAATTTGTACTTGTCCTTTTCACGTATCAATATCGACCAAAACGCCGAGTTTACATCTAGTTTTATGAAATATTTACAATTTCTAGCACGTATTTTTAAATCGTCAATCCTAGGGAATGGCTGACTTTCAGGAACAAGTATTTTGTTTAAATCTGTAAAGTCTATGCATAAACGAAATTATATTCCGTCTTCTTTTTTATAAACCATTGTTACTGGAGCTGCATAATGACTGCATGACTCTTCAATTAAATCTGCTTTTAATAATTCTCTTATTTGCTTTTCAATTTCAATCTTATCTTGAAATGAGCATCTGTATGGTTTTCTTGAAATGTATTTATTTTCTTTTAATCTTATAGTAGCTTCATACCCCTTTATTATTCCAATTTCAAATTTTGTTTTTGTAAATACTTTATCTAATTTTTGTAAAATTATTTGTATATTGTTGGGTAGTTTTTTATTATTTTGTAATACATTTAGATTTACTTGTTTATCTTTTTTTATTTCACCTTTTTGTGTAATCTCTAAATTTTCATTTTGACATAACCTAAATTTCTTTATCAAATTCAAACCTAATAATAATTCTTCTTTAAAAGTATTGCTTTTTATTATGAAAAACGAAAAATTACTTTCTATATTACCAATTTTTATTTTAAGCGTAAAAGTGCCTTCAGCTTTGGCTATTTCTGCTACTCCTTTAATATTTTCATCCCCATTTATTATACTTTTTAACATATTCATTTTGTATGAAAATTCATAATTTATTAGTGAAATATTATACCTTGAGTGATACAGGCCAACAGCAGATTTATCATTCACCAATACATGTAATTTAATAAGCGGGGCAACTATTTGTTTTTTGCCTCTTCTGATTTTGCTATAGCATCTTCCAAATCTACATTATTTACCATTTTAATATTATTATTTCTCTTATTATTTGATTTTTGTTCTTTTATTCTACACATATTTTCTGGGTGGAATCTATTTGGAAATCCTAACTTTTCACAATTTGAACATGGTTTATGTGAAGGTACTGTTTTATTGTTTTCTTTTTTCTTATTATTCAAGTGATCAAATTGTTTTAATTTTGACATTAAGTCCTCTATTGTACCTATTGCTTTTCTTTCTATCCTATTTTGTATAAAATTTGGTAAACTGATAACAATAAGTTTATTTGAGAATTCAGCGATAGATCTTCATCTACTTTCATTAATAAATTGTTTTTCTTAAGGGTTCATTCTGGTTTATAATTTTGAAAAAATTAATTTTTTTTTTTTTTGCATTTTTCGAAAGTAGACATATGTAGAATTATCATACAAAAATTTTAGAACGATCCGAGCAGTCTAAGTATATTATTTTGCGACCAAAACACAGAGATATTACAGAGAGAGGAGACAAACCATAAACGGTTGTTTAAGTGGAAATGTCTCTGCATATTATTCAGAATGGTGTAGGAAAACAAAACTAGTATTCAGTTTTTTTCGCTATATTCTTTTTTTTGGAAAGGTTTTTTGGTATTGGTGTGCATGGTATAAATATGTTTTGCAAACTTATGGACCTCGGAAAAGGTTTAAGTATCTCTGCATATTATGGAATCGTTGACTTTATACTAATCGCGGTCAATACTGTTTTTAACGTAGTGTCGCATAAAGCCGTCACCGAAGAGCAACTCGAAAACAAGATACGAGGAGAACCAGAGGATATTCTGTCTGTTTCTGGCGACGGCTCTTAGGCCAAAAGAGGATTCTCTTCGTTGATTGGAATAGTTTCTCTAATTTTAAAATACAGTGGAAAAATTGTCGTCGTTTCTATAAGGTCAACTTACTGTAAAGGATGTGAGATGTGGAAAAGAAAAGTGAAGGAAGTAAACTATCTTGCCTGGTACGAACAGCATAAAACGCATTGTACGATAAACTATGAAGGTAGTGCCGGGAAGATGGAGGTTGATGGTATCGTGGAGATGTTTCTTCGATCACTCAAGAAGTTCTCCGTAAAATATGGTTTTTATATCGGCGATGGCGACACGAAAACTTTTCAAATGTTGCTAAATGTTTTTCCCTACGGCGAAGATTTTGTTATCAAAAAATTCGAGTGTATTTTACATGTTGCCAAACGAGTTTTCAACCGTGCTAATGAAGCACGAAAAGCACTGATTCAAAAGAGAAAAGCTTTGAAACAAGCGGAAGCCAAGAAACCTGCTGCAAAAAAAGGACCAAAGAAAGTTGTAAAAAAGAAAAAGTTATTAAAAAAAGTGTTCCAGTGATTAAAACTCAACGATTGACTATAAAGTTGATGAAGGAATTGTCAACTAACTATGGGTTAGCTGTTCAAAGAAATAAAAATTCAATTGAGAACATGAGAAAGGAAATTTGGGCGGGGTACTATCACAAAATTTCTACTGATGATGACCCGCAACATACATACTGTTCTAGCAACTGGTGTAAGTATCGTAAAGTTGAGGCAGCTAAAACCCTTGATACTTATAAACATCCTCCTCCTCTCGCTAAAGATGTCCAAGAAGTATTAAAGCCAGTGTACGAAGACCTGACAAAACCAGAATTGCTTGAAAGATGTTTAGGTGGCAACACTCAAAATAATAATGAGTGCTTTAACAAATGCGTTTGGGCTATGGTGCCTAAACATCTATTTAATGGTAAAAAAATTGTTGAAATAGCTTGTCAATTGGCAGCTTGTATATTTAACGAAGGTTTTGATCCAATACTAAAAATAATGCACGTTTTGGAGATAAAACTTGGCCCTATCGCAGTCAATTACGCTAGTCACCGCGACAACACGCGTGTGCGTTCAGCCAATCGTTTGAGCGGAGAATCTTTAAAAGAGGCCAGGACACAACGAAAAAAGGTTAGAGTTGAAGAAAATGAGTATTTTGAAGAAGCACAAGGCATACTGTATGGTGCAGGCATCGCAGAATAAGGTAGAGTCAGACTTTTTAAAAATTTGTTAAAAGAAACTTTAAACGCGTTTTTCTCGAAACAACGTTTTTTTCGGTTGGCGGGCATGATATCTCCAAAACTACTCAACCGATCCTTCTGAAATTTTAACCACATACTCTACACATGAATGGCTATCTCGCATGCTACAACTAAGTCAAAATATTAATTTTTACTATTTTATTTTTACAAAAAACTGCGAAAAAAATCAAAGATTTTTTTTTTTTTTCGAAAAATGGCTGTCATTTTGTTTTGCTTTCATAAAAATTGATAGTTTTAGCATACCCGATAGCTATTGTCATACTAAATTTAAAACCGTTTAATTTTTTTGTTTTAGACCACCCGTTCTCAAATTTCGATGCCCGCCAACAGCATACCTTTTTTTGACGGGTTCACGTTTGTCAGCCATTTTGGATGTCAAAAAACGTTAAAAACAATACAAAAAAATTTTTTTCTTGTACTTCTAGAATGTATTTATCAGACCCAACAACTTTCATATGTATATGTATCCTACTAAGCCTAAAAAAAAATCGTGAAAATAGCCTTTTTTCTCGGCGTAGAAACCAGAATGAACCCTTAAGTGCAAAATCTAATAAAGATCTATTTAAATATTTAAAATTATATGCGTATGCTATATCAGTCCAGGACTGTGCTGAGAAAGTTTCTATAAAAGAATTATTCCATAATTCCTAATTGCTTAAAAATTTTTGTTGCACACACTCATTAAACCAATCTACAGCAGAATCTGTCAAAAATAACCTCAAAGTTTCTGTATACTTATTTTGTGTGATTCCTACTCTCAAACATTCTTGAACGAATAATCCAACCCAAGTATTGGGTTGAAATGTTGAAAAAATTGAAATTTTCTCCATTAAATTTTTCTATAATCATATCTTTTGCTAAAGATCTAATAGATTTTTCTTGATTACCCGTGTTAGTTTGTTCTTGTAACGGTAAGACCTCATCTAAGTATTCATCGTTAAATGCAACATTTCCCTCTTCATCCATGTAAACACCTTGCAATTCTGCATCAAAAATGATTACTACGTTACGAAATTTATTTCTAGTTTTAAAGCCTTGTACAACATTTTTGACCACATTAGTATCAAAAAGTTGCCTATGCTGTGTGCTAGTTTTTTTATTTTTTGGAAATTGAAAAATTTCTAGTTGATTCACAAGTTGTATAGTTTTTACCTTCACTGTAGTGCTCTTGGCATCAGGACCAGCCTCAGATACAACATGGAATTTAGCTTTGTTCTTCATTGTATTGAATTGTAAGTTTCGAAATCAGAGACGTTAAAAAGGAGTGGAAATTTGGAGGTTATAAGTCAAACACGAATTGATGCAGTGAAATAACTGTAAAAAACAAAACACATTTACATATTATCCTATGCTAATTTACTATCTAGTTTTATACTTAATAAACAAACCTGATTCAATACAATTGTCGATAGTCTTAAATAACAATTATCACACATGCCTTACACATGGTCTTTCCTTTTCTGAGGTAAAGTCTTGCCTACCGCGCTAGATAGCACAGTTTGGCGGAACGTTTAAACTTACATACATAAATAAGCTTTTGAGAAAGATCTTGAAGAAAAAATCCATTTCGGTGGTTCCGTTGCCAATAGAGAGATTTTCTTGACCCTTGATGTAAGTAACTACTGGCATTCGTGGTGCACAGTTAGATGCATGGGACCAGAAAATGATGGTGGATTCTGGTTCTGGAGCTCTACTTCATCGTTAAACAAATCATTGTACAATCAGTGTACCCAAATAAAGACATAGAATTTTGGAAAAATTTCATATTTTCTGATGAAAGTAAGTTTAATTTATTCGGATCAGATGAGAAGAATTGGATGAAAAATATATGGAAAATCAGATAGAAAAAAGTACACTTTTGCAAATCTAAGTCATTTTTTTAAAATTCACTTCATTGATAAACGGCTTCTTTCTTGCGGTTCTGCCGTATATGTGAGCCGAATAAATAACGTTTCGAATTGTTTGTGAATTCATTGTCTTTCCCCAGTGTGTTGCGACATCAACGGACAATCTATGAGTACTTACAAATGGATTTTTCTAACTTGTTTAATGATATCGCACCGCTCCTTATTGTTAACCCTTTGCGGTCGGATTAAATTTGGAGATGGATATTGTACTGGTCGGAATTAATTTCCGTCGATAGAGCAGGTATACATAACACGCAAGTTTACGATGGATAAATAAGATTTAGTAATTTTTTTCTGAACTTTAGATAAATCTTTATTCAATACACCCATCTAGTTATATGTTTTTGTATAAAAATTATGTTTTATAATTCTCCTTCATGTGATATTTTTCAAAACACTCTCCAATATGCAGGCCAGGTTTTCGAATTCATGTATCGCAAAAATAATTGGTTTAGTGCCTTTCACCCTTAATCATTCTGTTTGAACATACACTACAATCTTTAATTTTTACATTTTCACAATGCCGCAATATATGCAGTTTTCTATTAAGTCTTTCTTCCTTATCGGAAGTCGATGGTCTTCCTGGTTTTGAATCTGCTCTGTCACGAAAATCACCTACCAGTTGTGCCACCAATTTTCGGACGAATATAAAATGTGACGTAGGTGTCCTGTTCTCTCTTCTAGCTGAAACCCTATATAAAATGTAACTATTTATTACATAAACCTCTAATCTCCAGAAAAAAAAATTTTCGCTACCATTTGCACGATTTTCTCATAAAACAATATGAGCTTGCTAATTGGCTAAATACAATTTATATAATATTCTTTGGAATTCTACAAGGTATCGTCGAACGGGCCCTACGAGGCCTCCACTCCCCACAAGCCTCCATTCCTCTTCTTGCTCCCCCTTCCTTGATGGAGGCGGAGTCCGCCCCTAAAGGTCTGTCCCCCTTCCTTGCACCTCCACCCTCCTCCGTTCCGGGTTTGTCTGAGACCGGTTTTGTCTTTTGCGGCCGCTGTTATGGTGTCTGCGGCTGCTCTGGTGGTATTGGCGACCGTACTGTGGGACTTCTCTGTTGTGGGGGGGGGGGCCCTGGTAGATAGGAGGGAGCCCGTGCAGGTGGTAGTGGTGGTGGTTGCTGTAGTGAGCGTCGCCGGAGCGCAGCTCGTAGCCACCTCCTTCTCCGGCGACAACGGTCGAGAGTACACCACTCTTCTTCGGACTCCCATTTGTCGCAGGGAGAGAACACCCTTGGTCGTGTTGGGGAGGGACAGGCGGGTGACGGGGTTCTCCTTGATGGTGTTTGGGGACCTTTTGACTGTGACCTTGTCACCCGCCGCTGTACTTCTTTTTCTGGAAGGGGTTCGGGGGCTGGTGGTTGTGGTGGAGAGGGAGTTGCGGGTGGTAGGGTCCTCTTTCGGGATGGTGTTAGGGGGACCCTTGATTGGGGTGTTGTCACTTGCCTCCGCACGACGTTGGTGAATGAATCCCCGGAGTCCGAGTCAGTGAGTGGAGAAGGGTATACGCGGTGATGGTGAGGGCGTCCGTGGGGGAACTCGCGTGTTTCAAGGAGGGGGGCGGAGGCATATGCATCTTTTTATGATGCATGGTTATTTGGTAACGGGCATATACCCCCTCGCCCGCGCATATACGCACTCGGCGCATTTGTGCACTATTTTATCATTAACATTTTTATGATATAGTTTTAAATGTTTTACGTAATCTTCTTGCCTCCGCCCGCCTGCAAATATCCCATCCCGGCGACCATCGCGGTTCATCCTGCCTATTCTTTCGGCAGGACAGAGCTCGCACTGAAGCTCTGTGACGGTAGGGTTTAGAATAATAATCTCCCTAACGTCCTCTGCACCGACCTGGGCCGCCGTGAGCGATGTCATAATTTAAAATAAATAAAAAATATGTAAGTAATAATAAAAAAATAACATAGATAAATAAAAGAGGTTAATAAATAAAATATAAAGGAAGATAATTAAAATAAATACAAAAGTTAATAAATAATACAGAATACGACTGAAAGCAGTCAAGATCTCCTGCTGCTGGTGGATTGATCGATTAATCGCCGTGGTGAACCCGATAATTTTGAGTGTAGGGCCTCTAACTTTTGAGCGACCGGCCGTGCACCAGACTCGCGTGAGAGCACCAGCTGGTCTCGCACCACTTGTTTTTATGCCGCAAGGCTTTTCCCTGACGAGCCAATAAAAAAGGCATTGTTTCTTTGTTTGGCTCAACCACGTGTTTTATTTTACACCTTAACCTAATCCTTTATTCTCCACTTCATAGCATACAATTAATGATCAGAGGAATTTTCATTGAAGAGTCCTTTAGTCATAACATTCTGGTGCAATCCTGTAAGGTACGAGTTCCCGACTTCTGATTTACGAAGCAGTGAATAGACTATCACCACGCCGAGCAAACCGATTAGAGAACAACGAAGTCGAGAATGTCCGCCATCTTGCGAACATCTTCATCGCCCAGCTTAACCATCATCACGAAAGATCTAGAAACGAGATAAGTAGTTTCAATTATCCGTGTGTGCGCTTATGAGTACACACCTTTGTTCATTAACATATATTTCAAGTGAAACTGCGCCTTCGAATCCAGTAGAAGTTTCCAATTTCCAATATCATTATTCATTTATTCATCATTTGTAAGAAATTTCATATTAGGCTTTGAATCGATATATGAATAACTTAATTATTAATATCAACGGTAGAAACGTATACATTCATGAAATAGTTATTTCTTAATCACGCGGAAATCGCTTTATCCTTGTACAAATAACGATAACATTTCGGCGGCCCCACCGTCACGCCGCATTCCTTTATTTGAACGGTCGACTAGAAATCGAAGACGCTGTGACGTGTAGAGGGTTCTCTATAGTAAAAATAAAACTAGACTAAATTTTCTTTGCGACTTGCTTTTCTTTATTGAACATTTATCAACGGCTACGTACAGACTAGTAACTACTTCCTGTTAGCGTGATTCCCTAACCTTCTAGTAACTTTAGAGGGCGCGATCTTCGGTCGTACCGCCACAGTCGTGTAGCGGTACGACCGATGGTCGCGCCATCTAAGTTACTAGAAGGCTAGGGAACCACGCTAGCAAGTGTGGTCACCAGACGAGTACAGTCTGTGCGTAGCCGTTGAAAAGTGTACAAGAAAGAAAAGCAAATCGCATCCTAACAATAAAGATCATAAAACAAATTCAGTCTAATATTATCTTTACTATAGAGAAACCCTCTACAGTAAATTGGTGCCGAAACCCGGGAACGTCCGCGTAAAAAAATAAAAAAATAATAAAAAGAAGAACAATGGCACAATCAACCAGCGAAGCCAACGTGACCCGTGCCGATACCGACACAAAGGAAGTCAACGCCAGTGAATTTAGAAATGTAAATCTTCCATCCTTTTGGAAAGAGGAACCAAATTTATGGTTCGTGATGTTGGAAAAGGAATTCGCGGCGTACAACGTTAAATCGGATGCCGTAAAAGTGTCAGCGGTGGTAAGAAGTTTGGATACCACGCTGATAAGAGAGGTATACGACATCCTAGCAGCCCCTCCCGAACAATGTACGTACACACATTTGAAAGAAGCCTTAGTACAGAGACTAACTAAATCCGACGAACAACGGCTAAGGCGATTGTTAATGGGAGTGGAATTAGGAGACAAAAAACCCTCCGAACTTTGGAGAGAAATGAAACGCTTAGCAGGAGATAGTGTTAGCGAGAAAATGCTCCTAACATTATGGATGCAAAGGATGCCAACCAGGGCACAAGAGATCCTGGCCATTGCAGACGAAAATACGTCACCCGCAAAGTTAGCGGAAATGGGTGATAAGATCCTCGAGAGAGAGCGTCTGCCGGAAACGGCCGCCATTACGGAAGCAGCGCCAATAAGAAGTACCGCTCAAACAACAACCAATCGCGAGGTAGCAGAAATCAATCGGAGAATCGATCAACTAACAGAGAAGATGGAAAAATTGATGCGCGGTAGAAGAAAGTACCGAAGTTTCCGCGGAAGATCCCGAAGTCGAAGCCGATCATCAAGCAAACACCGAAACAATGACGGCCTATGTTATTACCACTGGAAATTCGCGGAACAATCGTGGAAGTGCAGACCCCCGTGCAAATGGACAGGCCCGGATAAAAGAAAGCCTTCGGAAAACTAATGCAAGCGTCTCAAATAGAGGCAGTTGACGACGCGACGAGAAACCTGCGCCTCATGGTAAATGATAGGAAAACAGGAGCATGTTTTCTGATAGACACTGGTGCAGACGTCTCAGTGATTCCACGTACTTCGATAAGTGAAACCAAAGACAATACGTGTAAGTTGTACGCGGCAAATGGTGCAGAAATAGACACATACGGAAAAAAACTTTTAAACTTAATTCTTGGACTCCGTCGAGATTTTTCATGGAGATTCATTATAGCGAATGTTTCTAAAGCAATAATAGGCGCCGATTTCTTGCATTTTTATAATTTATTACCTGATTTAAGAAACAAAAAATTGTTAGACGGCAATACATTGCTTTCTAGGAAAGCAGAATTAGTAAATATTGACGTTCCAACCATTTTGACCATTAATTGCAATAGTCCGTATTTAGAACTTTTTAGGGAGTACGCAGATTTAACGAAACCAACTTCCAGGAAACCCATCAGCCACACGGTGAAACATCATATAATCACAAAAGGTCCTCCAATAGCAGAGAGAGCAAGAAGGCTAAATCCGGAAAAACTGCGAATCGCACAAGCCGAATTTCAGCAACTAGTCAACGAAGGAATCTGTCGCCCGTCCAAGAGTCAATGGGCGAGCCCTCTGCATATGGTACCAAAGAAAAACGGCGAATGGAGGCCATGTGGAGATTATAGGCGACTAAATAGCGTTACGGTACCAGACAGGTACCCCATTCCACATGTACACGACGTCACGCAACAATTTCGTGACTGTAACATATTTTCTACAATAGACTTGTCTAGAGCATATCACCAAATTCCGTTGGCTGAGGAAGATATAGAAAAAACAGCGGTAATCACACCTTTTGGTCTGTACGAATACACAGTGATGCCTTTCGGTTTATGTAACGCGGCGCAAACGTTCCAAAGGTTTATGAACATAGTATTAAGCAAATTAGATTTTTGTGCCTGTTACATAGATGATATAATTGTAGCGTCTAAAAATAAGGAATCCCATGAAAAACATCTGCGTGCAATATTCGATAGACTTAGGCAATATGGACTAACAATAAACATTTCAAAGTGCAATTTTTTTCAAAATAGCGTAAACTACTTAGGTTATAAGATAGATAATAAGGGTATAGCGCCGTTGGGCGAGCGAGTCCACGCTATACAAAACTATACAAAACCAAAGACTGTTTCAGAGATGCGACGTTTCCTTAGGGTAGTGAATTTTTATAGGAGGTTCTTACCAAAGGCTGCAGAATGGCTTGATCCACTTAACAAATATATGGTAGGTGCCAAGAAGCACGACAAAAGACTGATAGAATGGAATCAAGCAGCGGAAGAAGCGTTCAAAAAAGCCAAAGAAGCAATTGCCACAGCAACATTATTGGCATACCCAAAAGAAAAAGCGATATTAAAACTGAAGACTGATGCTTCCGATAACGCAATTGGAGCAGTGTTAGAACAATTCTGTGATAACAAATGGGAACCACTAGGATATTTCTCAAGGAAACTAGAAAAAGCGCAAATTAGATATAGTGTGTATGATAGGGAATTGTTAGCTATTTATAAAAGTTTAAAGTTTTTTTAGGTATTTTGTCGAAGGAAGAGAATTAATAATAGAGACTGACCATAAACCACTGTCATACGCTTTTAAGCAAAATACTGACAAAGCAAGCCCAAGACAAGCCAGACAGTTGGATTACGTAGGACAGTTTACTTCCAAAATTGTTTACGTTGCTGGAAAGGACAATGTGGCAGCTGACGCTATGTCAAGACTGGAAACCATAGACATGCCAGTCCTAGTATCAACAGAAGAGCTAATGGCAAAGCAACAAGAGGATGACGAACTAAAGAATATTTTAGCAGAAGAAAAATGGAACCTGCAAAAGATTTTCCTCGATAGCTCTGATAAATACATATATGGCGACATAGTAGGAAAAAGCATAAGACCATACGTTCCGGTCTCTTTACGGAGGCAGATTTTTAAGAACGTACACAATTTGTCACATCCCAGCGGCAGAGTAACAAAACACCTTATAGGAAAAAGCTTCATGTGGCCAAAGATGAACAAAGATATTGCAGAATGGTCAAGTACATGTTTAGCATGCCAAAAGTGCAAAATAAGCCGTCATAACAAACAGGTACCTTCGAAAATAGAAGTACCACAAGGACGTTTCGAACATGTGCACATAGACATAATAGGTCCATTACCAACGATTAAAAATATGAGATACTGCCTAACTATGATCGATAGGTTTACTCGATGGCCAGAAGCAATTCCAATGCCAGATACCTCAGCAGATACAGTGGCAACAACATTCTATTCGCAGTGGATTTCGAGATTTGGTTCTCCTATTACAATTACAACTGATCAAGGAACACAATTTGAAAGTCAACTATTTGAAGCATTAACCAAATTAGTCGGAGCGAAAAGAATTAGAACAACAGCATATCACCCTGCATCAAATGGAATGATAGAAAGATGGCATAGATCACTTAAAGCAGCAATAATGTGCCACGAAGAAAAAGACTGGGTAGGAATATTACCAACAGTGCTCCTTGGTCTACGCACAAGTCTAAAAGAAGATATAAAAGCTTCAGCTGCGGAATTGGTATATGGTGAAAACATCAGACTACCAGGAGAATTTTTCCTCAGCGAAGAGCTATTACAAGATCCACACATATTCCTAGAAAAATTAAGACAACATATAAGGCAAATCAGACCGATACCCACAGCACACCATACCAAAAAGAAACATTTTATTCAGGATAGGTTATATACATGTACGCACATATTTTTAAGGGTCGACGCTGTAAAAAAACCATTAGAAGCGCCTTACGAAGGTCCATACGAAATTATACAAAGACTTACAGATAATATTTTCAAAATTAACTATAAAGGAAAACATATAAATGTATCTATAGAAAGACTAAAACCAGCGTTCGTCGAAAAAGATTGCAATACCGATTCGTATGTACCAATTAAAACTTATTAGGTTAGGATAGAGATAATGCAATATTTTTATATATCTTTATATATTTTTATATTTTTATACACTTGTAAACATCTATAATTTTAAGTTTCGCATTTTATGTAATAAGAAAAATGCTCCGAAGGGAGTAATGTAGCGGTACGACCGATGGTCGCGCCATCTAAGTTACTAGAAGGCTAGGGAACCACGCTAGCAAGTGTGGTCACCAGACGAGTACAGTCTGTGCGTAGCCGTTGAGAAGTGTACAAGAAAGAAAAGCAAATCGCATCCTAACAATAAAGATCATAAAACAAATTCAGTCTAATATTATCTTTACTATAGAGAAACCCTCTACAGTCGTTTCGCCGGTCACTCTATCTATCGGCATATAGCTAGCGACGATCTTATACCCCCTCCATCGGGCTACCACTAACAATAAACGGATACCCCCTCCAACGATTTACGGCATCAGGACCGTACTCGCGTGATCAAGAACCCAACGCACGGCTATACACTCGTTCAAAGGACATTTTTTATAGTACCATAAATTAATTTGAGTGGATTTCGAAGAGTAGAATAATTAATAACGGTTCGTGATGGCATTGCGAAAACAGCTCGAACAGCTCGAACAAAAACGGCTAGTTTTAGAATTGGGTTTAACACACGTCGAAAATCTAATCTATGAAGGAAATCTAAGTAAGCAGGAAATAAGAAGGCGTTACGAACGACTTTCTCAGCTAGTAGAGAAATACGAAACCTTGTATGAAAAGTGCGTTACTGCTATCAACGAAGCAGGAGGAGTCGATAGTTTAACTCCAATCATAGAGAGATATTTCGCGATCGGAGACAAACTTCATTCAAACGATACCGCCACAGTTAACAACCCGAATAACGCTGATGAAGGCAACGATATCACGAAAACCCGCGATCAACAAATACCATTACAACGTATTGAGATCCTGCAATTCGACGGGAATATAGGGAAATGGATTCAATTTAAATCTAGCTTTTTAATCCTCGTAGACACGCGTAGTGATATATCGGATTTAGAAAAACACGTATACCTTCGCGACTCCCTTCGCGGCGAAGCCCTTCAAACAATCGAACATTATCAATTAACTAGGTGTTGAGGAATTTAGTGGTCAAAAATGAGTAGAACGCCGAGCAATTGCAGTGAGTGGTCAGATTTATTAAAAATGCGTACGAGTACACCGCGTGTCGGTTAAGATTTAAACTGAGTGGCCGTTGAGCGGACTACGTTCCGAACTTTCACTGATAATGTTATATTGAGTGGACTTGAGACGGCGTGATTATATTAATCACTTATGAATCGAACGATGTAGATTATATTAATCCCACCGAACCTATGACTTTGTGAGAAGACGTAGACAAAGCCGAGAAAACACGTGTGAATGGAACGAGTTGAAGAGAACTAATGAACAATGGCTGCCTGAGAAGCCGGCGTTACGGCATTACGGCTTCTTCACCGCCGAGATGAGTTATGGCGAGTCTTCATTGAGCGACAACTGTTGAGCATTCTGATTGGGCAGATTAATTCCCAAACACTAGGGAAAAATATAAGGACGCGTGGGGAGCCTTACTGAAGGCGTTCGATGTACCACGTATACTATTAGCTCGGGTAATCGACGCGTTAATCGACATACCCTGACCGAAGGCCGGATCAGCGAAGGACGTAACTGCATTCTTGAACGAACTGCGTTCTCACATCTCCACACTCGAGACATTTAATGTAAGTTCGGTGGCCTGGCCAGTACGTCTCGCTGAACGCGCGTTACCCCCCGAAATGCTACAAGAATGGAATAAACAGATAGATTCCGACGAATATCCGACTATCGAGCAATTCTTTAATTTTCTAACCCGATATGCGCGTGCGTGTGCTCCGCTGAAAACGCCACCAACGTCCGCGAACCTCGAGCCCCGCGCAAAACGTGGATATCCCGAGACGATGACTTTACGACCGCGAGAGCGACAGGATACCTATACAACGCATACGTTCTACACTCAGACTCTGGATAATTGTGTTCTTTGCAAAAGAGACGAACATTTTGTATACCGGTGTCCCCGATATTACGACATGACGATACAGGACAGACTGACAACGATTCAACAGTACGAATTGTGTCAGAATTGCTTACGGAAGCACCGGGAACCATGTAGAGCCTCGCGTTGTCGGATATGTCACCAGGTCCATCACACGTCATTACATATAGATAATGACGAGCATGAGATCACGAAACAGGAGAGCCACACCCTCGCAAAGAAGGAGACCGCGTCGACATCGCAAATGAATCCACCCTCACGCGGCTAACACCGAGTCTCATGTCAATTCGCTCGGTGTACCGAATCAATTTCTCCTGAGCATCATGTATCGTGTAAGAAAGGGAGACGGAACTCTCAGACAATGTCGGGCGGTATTCAACCAAAAATCAAAATATAACAAGGTGCCCACGAATTACAAGGGAATAAATCTACTGTCCTTCACCCTAAAATTAGTGACCAAAGTAAAAACGAACCTGATAAACGATTATCCTTCAAGAAAGTCAAGATCAAGAAAGTCCCAAATCTTTAGTTCCGGCAAGATACATAAAGACTCTTTTGGCTTTACCAATATGCTACTTTTTAGGACAATGCGCGAACTGGGCCAATCTAGCAACAATCTTCGAAATATCTGGTCTCGAAGACACTGATAGGTACATCAGGGCACGATATGGAAACCTTTCAGAGGAACTATCATCTGAGCAATCACTCGTTACCTCACAGAACCTTATTTCCGACGCTATAGAAATAGAATTACATTTGCTCATTCCATACTGTTGTAACCGCTGAGGGTGGCGAACAGGGTTATTAAGCGTACTGCCAAGGGGTGGCTGCATCTTCCTCAGCGCGCAAACGCGGAGGTAGTGTTCCTGCCTTCCAGGGAAGGTGGAGGAGGGCTCCTCCCGCTCGCGGACCTCGCTGACATCCTGACGATTAGTCATGCTTTTAAACGTCAAACTTTATAAGTTACTGAGCAGTCTCGACGAGCTCTTCCGCTGTAACTGATCCTCCAAAGATGTCAACGCATCGACCGTGAGTGATCGGTTTCACAGCAAGCGGCTGTGAATTAAAAGATCTCATTAAAGATCTCGATCATCTGGGTGTATCTTGATTTGCCGATACATTTTTGTTATATCAGTCGCAAACAGATACTTGTGTCGGCGTATCCAGATGAGCAAGTCGAAGATGTTGAGCATTAGATTCGGACCAGCGTGCATGATGTCATTGAGAGAGTGACCAGTGAAGCTGGCGCTTGAACCATTGAAAACAATCCTGAGCTTCGTAGTTGAGTTGTCTGGCTTGAGCTCCCCATGGTGAGGCAGGTAATTGTGTAGCCTTCTGCGTATTGAGCTGTCATCGAGCTTAATTATGTGCTCTAAGCGTTCATACTCTTGAATGAACTGAGTGTACAATCGGTCGTACTGACTGTCTCTGCCAAGTCGTCTGAGAATCCGTTCAAGACGTTGAGTCCCTGGCATGAGTAGTCTTGAAGTGGAGTTCACACTCCTGCTCTTCAGGAGTTAGCTGTGAATTGTCCGATGCTGGAGGTTCTTTTTGGACCAAAAACCGTGTAATCAACTCTTGCAAGGATGAAATCGTTACCTGTGAGATGCCATGATGTGCCGTTCCTGCAAGTGTAACAGGTGTTTAAATTGGGCCATTGACTAGCCACCCGAAGATGTACAGCTGAGCAATGGGAGATCTGCCTGAGTGCCTTACGATATTGGGCCTGATGAGTTGGCCGTAGAAGTCTTCTCTGACTATAAAATCTACTGCCCTTGGGATGAGAAACTCAAGATCAGCTTGGTTTAAACCCTTGAGATGAGGTCATTCGAGTTCATGTGGTATCTCGCTGGTTGGCCGGATGGTGGTAATTGTCTTGGAGAACATGAGCTGAGATTGTTACTGCTAGTGGTCTATACCTCGAGTGAAGGTTCAGAGTGACAACGCCTCTTGTCTGAAAAGTCCGTTCTCCGTTAATGCCATAAACGTCTAGCCTTGAATGCCTTTGTTCAAGGTTCAGTTATTGGGTAAGGCCTTCTAAGATTAACGAGTTTTTTGATCCAGGATCGCTGAGAACGCGAACCTAGTGTTGCGAGGTCGATGAGAAGACTGTTGCTGTTGCTGTGGCCAGCAAGGTGAGATGATTGAGATTTGCGAATGAGCACGCTCCAGGGGGATCGTTATTATTGACGACCTGTCCTGAACTTCATGCTGGTGAGGGTTTGGCTTAAAGTGGACGCAGCTTGCGCATCCTGAGTGGTCTGAGTCCGATCTGTTGATGAGCCGAAGATGGTTAAGCGGTCTGCACAGTGTAGCATTGTGGGATGAGGGCCATTGCAGGTCTTGCAGTGCCTAAGGCTGTTGCATCTTCGTCCATTGTTTCTGCCTAAGCAGTTGCATCACAAGCTTCTTTCCTTGACCACCTTCTTGCGTTGATCGAGTGAGTAGCCTCGCAGCTTTGAACATGTCACATTGTAATGACTCTGTCTGCAGCAATCACAAGGATAGACAGATCGAGGTTAAGTTTAATGAGATGTCTTTTAAGTCTTCTGAGTTCCTGGCCTTGCTAAGCTAGCTTGAGGTTGTTTGAGAAGCCTGGTGTTAGCTGACGCGATTGGGCACAGCCCCTTTCGCCACGTTGGATTGAGCAGGTGTTGCGTTTACCTGGATTTTCTCCAAGGTGCGAGCACGAGCAATGAGAAACTCGGTGAGTTTACTGAGGGATGAAAACTCGTCGGTGGATGTTAGAGAAGTTTCCCACTTCTCACGAGTGTCTCGGTCGAGCAGTCCACTAACAAGAGTCACCATGAGACAGTCATTGTTACTCTCTGTGGTGAGTGACTTAAGAGCTTGAGTTGTCTCGTTCATGATGTTGATAATCTTGGTAAGACAAATATTATGTGCGTAGATTCAGATCTATCTATATATCTATTAGTCACAGCAACGCGTGGTCGGGGCACCCCCTAGTATATGTATATATATATACAAAAGCATCTACTAACGGTTTCACGTATATTTACAAACAATATATATACAAAGGCATATACTACGGTTCTACGTATAACCTTAAACCGAAAGTAACGAGCTATCATAACGTCAAATCTCGCCCCAAAGGCGCGGTGAGAGGAAGGTATTATAGCGTGTTTTTGTCCCTGTCATCATAACACTATAGTAATTGAGGGAAAGACATAGGATCGGGTTATCGTATCGTGGTATTTTACTTACTGTTACACAGATGAAATGGATGACAGAAGTAATAGCGACGAATACCTATGCTCTGCGTGTAAAAAGATAATTATGAGCTAGATTAGAGGCTGCAAGTCGTGCCCGAAAATTTACTACCACCCAGGGTGCTTAAGTAGACACAAGGTTTATGACAGAAATAAGAAGCTAGTTCCATGTAATAGGCCTTTCGTAAAATTTATGAAATTTATGGCAGAAGAAAACACGGAGCTTAATCTGATAGCAGGGGGCTCTAATATAAGAATAGACGCTGCTAGATCCGACTGCAGCGTGAGAGATTGAACGGACTCGATGGGTACTAACAGGGAAACGAAAAGTCCAACGGATAATACGGAGGAGAAAAAAGACTGGCTGATACGCATTGTGAAGGAAATGAAGGACGAAATCGCTTGCAAGAACGAATTCAAATCAATCGTCAGAGAAATAGTCCAAAAAGAAATGGAGAATGTAAAGAGAGAAATGGAAGATATCAAAAGATTATTAGGAGGTCAAATTGAACAAAAAAAAACGAGAAGCGAGAGTATCCTACAGTGATATAGTTAAACGAAAGGGGAAAGAAAAAATTTTAATTATTAAACAGAACGTCTAACAGGAGGGTGAGGAAACAAAAAAAGGTATAAAAGACAGGGTGGATATTAAGAGTTTAGCGGTAAAAATAACGAAACTGAAGAAAGCGAGTAAAGAAACTGTGATCCTGGGCTGTAAATCGGGAGAAGAAATGGAAACATTGAAGGCTGCAGTGCAAAATAATATGGGTTGAGATTTCAAGGTTACTGATACGGTACAGTTGAAGCCGAAATTAAAAGTAGTAAATATGAACGAAAAAGAAATCAATCTAATCGATAAAGAGCTAGTAAATATGATCAAAACACAGACCGAAATAAGTGAAACTGGAGGAAGGAAGGGAGGTGAAGATCGTGAAAAGGCTAATTAAGGGACAAAACAGAAGTGGAGCCACAGAGGGCTCCATAATATTAGAAGTTGATGAAGTAACTCACGAGGAGCTGCTGAGCAAAGATAGGTTCAACGTGGGATGGAGGAAATGTCCAGTCTATAATCACCTCAACGTAAAACGATGTTACAAATGCTGGGGCTATTATCAGATAGCGAAGAATTGTACGAGAGAAGAAACCTGCTACAAATGTGCCGGAAACCATAATACAAGAGAGTGTACAGTGAATAGGAGTAAGTGTGTGAACTGTATGTTTAAAAACCAGACGTACAATCTGAAGATAAATGTCGAACATAGTGCGCTTGATCGGGAATGTCCCACAGAAAAAAAAGAGCGATGCAAGAGGAAAAGAAGAGATGGAGGGAGTAGTAACCACTGAAGGAAGAAATGATATGGTACACAAATGCGCAAAGCCTTTTAGCACATTTCGAGGAAGTTCGACACCGCGTGGTTGACGGGTTTAAGCCTGCAATCATAGCGCTATCGGAAATGAGGGTGACTGCTGAGATCGGAGACAGCGAAATTTACATGCCGGGATATAATGTAATTAGATGTAATGCTGAGAATAGGAATACAGAAGGGGCCATTGTATACGTAAGGGATGATATTAAATATAATCTGTTAAAGAAAAATAAAATAGAGTCAAACTTCTGGAGCGTGGCAATAAAGATTCATGTTAAAAAATATAAGGGAAGTAAAGTAGTGGTGTACCATTTACCGAGTGCGTCAAACGCTGAATTTATAAAGTGTATAGAAGAAGTAACTGAAGAACTAACAACAAAAGGTGATTGTCAAAAATAGGTAATTTTAACATAGATATAGCGGGAAACTCGTTTTACGAAAAGCAATTAATATCAGGAATGATAAGCCTTGGGATGAAGCAGTACGTGAATGAGCCAACGAGAGTAGTGCAGTGCAGTCGAACTATTATAGATTTAGTATTTGGAAACAAAAGTGTGCAATTACAGGTGGAACATGAACCGAAGATAAAAGATCACGCATGGATTAGGATAAAATTAGGAAAAAACGGCGTAGAAAATAGTCTGAATGAATATAAGATAAGGAATTATAATAAAATCGATGAGATAAAGTTTGCAACAGTGTTAAAAAACTCCATAAAACAATGGACGGAAGGGGACGTCGACCACAAAGCAAAGCTGTTAGTAGATAGTATAATAGGAGTATTGGACATTGTAGCATCAAGAAGAATTATTAAGTTTCCGAGCGTCTGGGAGGGAAAAAAATGGTATTTGGATGAGGTGAAAAGAGCAGCAGAAAAAAAGTGACAATGCGTACAGAGAAGCTATATGTGAGGGAACAGATAATAAATAGAAAGTATTCAAGGTAGAAAGAAATGCAGTCGTTAAGCTGATAAAGAAAAAGAAGAAGGAGTATCACGAGAATAGGATAGACTAGAATAAGAATGATCCTACGAAAATTTGGAAAACCCTGAAGGAGATAATTAGAGGAGAACCATCAAGAACAAAAAAATTCGGAAAGATAAATTTTGAAATATTGGATGACCAATTATTTGGAAGGAAATATAGCTGACAAATTAAACGCGTTTTACGTGGAAAGTTTTAATATCTTAGTAAACACCATAGCTATCACTATTGATACATATAGAAGTCCAGAACGAAGAAGAATATTGCTTGACCAGGGAGTGAGTAATGAAAAAAGATTAGTACATTTTGAGAATATTGGATTGGAAGAACTAGAGAAAGTTGTTAACGGGCTTCAGCGGAAGAAGGGTACAGAAGAAGGAATAACGAGCGCAATATTGAAACTGGCGTTCAGGGCTATAGGACAGGAGTTTCTGGTATTAATCAATGAATCGTTGAAGGGGGGCTGTTGCCCGGACAGCTGAAATAAGTCTACGATAATACCTTTACCTACAACAGAGATAGCAAAAAATGCGAAGGATTTCCGGTTAATTAACATGTTGCCGATATACGAAAAGGTTTTTAAAATAATTGTAAAAAATCAAATTGAAAAATATTTGGAAGAAAGTAAGACTATAATAGAACATCAATCGGGTTTTAGGAAGCAATATTCGTGTGAATCGAATAATTACACAATCTTTTTAGTAGGGTGTTATAGAAAATGAGAAAGAAATAAGATGATGAATATATATATAATATAATAATAAATAAGTAAAAAGGATATATATTAAAATAAATAATAATAGGTACAAAAAATAAAATATAACTAATACCTGATAGAAATACAAATATACAAAAAATTACAGACAGAGATTATGAAACAGATGCAGATTTACTTACAGACGAAGCTTAACAACTTACCCGACAGAGGAGAACCGCTTAACTAAATTATCTACCAGAATCCGATAGTTTCTCGGACGAGATTTTTTTTTTTTTTTTTTTTTTAGTCATCAAGTTCAAAACCCTATAATAAAAACGGTAAAAACGGCGGTTCGCCGGGAGAAAGACTTGTTCGTACAGAGATCGTACACAGATCGTACACGGATCGTGGTGGTAGTGGTGGTGGTGGTAGGGGTGGTTGTTATGGCCGAAATTCCTCAACTAAGAGTCCTCTAGCAATTTGTTTATGCTATGAAGTGGAGAGTAAAGAGTTAGGTTAAGGTGTAAAATAAAACACGTGATTGAGTCAATCAAAGAAACAATGCCTTTTTTTATTGGCTCGTTAGGGAAAAGCCTTGCGGCATAAAAACACTGGATGATATTTGATTATACAATAAGAATGCACCACGTGGTGTTACTGGTCGCAGGCGTCCGGTGAAGAAATAGAAAGAATGTCCCTTTGTACTGGCCCAGCAGGGCGTATGTACTAGGGGATTAAAAAGTGGGGATGCGAGAGGTAGGGGTAGCTAGAGAAGCGCTTCGATAGATACTGGTGGTTGATCGATGCTCACAATGAGTATCGATCTAGAATCCTAATCGATGGAAGCGGAGTTTCGAATACCGCTAATTACCGTACGATCCTTTCGGATCGTACAGTGGTGGTGGTAATTGGATCGTACACTATAAATTTTGGATCGTACAAGGTCTCAAATTATCGTACGCGTACGATAATTATCGTCCGATAATTATCGTACGAATAGAATCGCTGTTATCTACACATATTTATGCTAAAAAGTAACCTACACCCTTTTGGAGAGAGAAAGGGAACATATTAATCTTATTGGCCATCAGTACCCACTGGAGGTGGAGATTGGAGCAAAAAATCGGAAAAACTCGGACTCCCACCGCTTTCAATTGTTATCGCCAATAGTTTTCTCCCTAGCAACCATCAACAGTTATCTCCTTAGCAACCGCCAACGGTTTTCCGATTGTTATAAGAAAGAGAACACAAAGAACAGAAAATCGCTTACAAAGAAAAAGAAATTGTAACCTTATACGACTTATCGCTAACATTTTAAATATAAAATACTTTAATTTCATAGTACATATAAGATTATCTTCAAATGAAAAAATATCATGTGTTCAGATCACACGTGTTAGAAGAGAAACTTTCAAAAAATTAAGAGAATGAGACGAATGCACAGAGTAAAAGTAAGATAATTGTAGAATTTATTTATTATAATATGGATACCATATACAGGGTGTTTATAGATTTACTAGCCAGCCTTTATCTCGTAAATATTAGATATTTGAAAAAAATGAAATTAGAGAAATTAATACTGTTTTTTATATTTGTATTTTTTTTTTTTTTTTTTTTTTTATTTTTTTAGAAATGAAGGTGACCTTCAGTTTTTTAGGTTGGGTTGTGTATGTTTTTTCATATCACGTGAAAGCTCGTATCAAAACGAATTCAACGATGTACCCTATCATGACCTTGAGACTCATTCAAATTTAAAAATAAAAATTACTGTACTGACCCGTATTACTGTACATACTAAGATGTCTTATTGGTATGTTTACATTTCCTGTTCAATGTTTATTGCTTGTGTAAGGTCGGTGCTAATGTTTACTTCTATTATAAAATTTACAGGTTTATTTCAGTATTATTTCACAGAGAGTTAGCAGAGACTTAGTGCAATGTATCGTTATTCGAAAGAAGAGAAGTCAGATATGGTACGTATTTATTACGAGTACGATAAAAATAAAGGACTAAGCTCGTTAAAGTACCAAGAAGAATTTCCGAATAGAGTGATACCATTGGCTACTTACGAATAATAGAAACGACTGCAATTTCTATAAAAAAATACTTTGGACGAATAAATCGAGTTTTAATAATAATATGAGTTCAAATCACCATAATATCCATCTATTGAATACTGAAAATCCTCATTTAAAAAAAGTAACAAATTTTCAAGTACAATTTTGTACTAAAGTCTAGTGTGATAAAATTGATAACACAATCTTGGGACCTTATTTTTATGACGGAACACTAAATGGTGCCAGATATTTAACATTTTGGGATGAACATTTTCGAAATTACTGGGAAGAATTGCCATTATCCATTGTTGAAGATTTTTATTTTCAACAAGACGGTACTCCACAACATAGCTGCAGAGCAGTGTTAAATTTCTTAAATAACACGTGTCCAAATAAATGGATTGGAACACACGGACCTGTGAAATGGCTACTAGTCTAAGAGCTGGCTACATAAAAATGCTTTTATCGGTTGCAAGATTCATTTCTATTAAAAAAGGTACCTTTGGTATAGCTGAACATAGATCTGCAAGTCTGCCATCGCAAAACTGGGGCCTAAGGGCATGTCAACCATCGAAGCCATTGGTCGCGTGGTAGCTACGGCGAAGGATGCAATCACTGGAGTGCGCTGGACCCGAGTAGCCAAGAGATACTAGTATTAACTCTGAGCATACGTTGAGCAAGTGCTCGCCCAGCTGTGTCTCAGGCTGTTGCCTATTACGCGTGACGTTGAATGCGTAAAACCATAGCTAAGGGAACAATGACCGTAGATGTTGTGGTGTTGTGATCATTGGGCTTAGAAAAACCCCCTCTTCTCCATTTCTGGTTAATCAGAGAGGTAGACCGTCCCACAATTGGGAAGTGACCCACTTAGCCGTTTTGCTGGCAAATTATCTGGATTTACCAGCAAAACGTTGTCTAGCGAGGAGGCGGGGGTCACCAGCGATTGCTCGGTCTCTTGCAGGCTAGCATCAGATGTTATGTGCTAGTGTTTGGGTAATTGTACAACCCAGCTGTATCGGTACACCAAATGGTGCCTGCGGTTACGTCTACAGCTTCTTTTGCAGGGATTAAAATTACCTTCCTTCTTATTTTTTGGTCCTTGTTCTTAGGTACTGTAACTAAATATTCATTAAAAATCCCAAAAATTTTTTCGGTGACTAAGTATTTGTAATTGCATGGCCAAATATGGTTTTTATCTTTACTGCCTGCTTAAGTCTTTGCCTTGTGTCATTTAGGAGCATACAGCCAAAGATGATATGAAAGATTGATTCGACTTCACCACAGTTGCAAATATCAGTGTTTGTTAAGTTAAGACTCTTAAGTTTTTGTTCAATGTTTCCGTGTCCTGTAAGGAATTGGACTATGAAATGGTTATGTTTTATCCATTTTGCATTTAACCTATTTTCAATATTTTCATAGAACTGGAATGTCAGCCTTCCTTTCTGGCTATCATTTCAGTTCTGTTGCCATATTCTTAATGCTTCTTTTTTAATGTCAAGGAGTCTTTTGTTAGTTTCACTTCTATTTACAGTTTTAAGTGCTTTGAATCTTTTTTGAGAAGTGTTGAAATGACAAGTCTTTGCGTAGAAAATAAAGACTTGCCTTTTAAGTTAGTTGTAGTCCTATGGGAGTTTCTCCTGCTATCACGCAAAGAGCGTCCGTAGATATTGTTCTATATGCTTTAGTAACCCAGCCAAGAGATACTGCTTGATGGCTGCATTGGATGACAAAAATGAATTCAACTCAGCCAGATGGGATAGTATATGTAAGGCACTAGATCAACTGGGAACGCCAGCTTATTTGAGAGCGATGATCAAGAGCTGTTTCTGCTGTAGGAGCTTGATGTACGATACCGAGAATGGTCCTGAGCATTATGAAGTCTCTAGAGGAGTTCCGCAAGGCTCGGTCCTTGGGCCACTGCTGTGGAACCTGATGTATGACGCGTTGCTGAAGACCCAGCTACCGCAGGGAGCAGAGTTAGTGGCGTTTGCTGACGACGCAGGACTTTTCATTACGGCTAAGACACTTAAAGTGGTTAACTGCACTTGCGGAGAAGCATACGAAACTGTAAGAGAGTGGATGCAATCGGTCGGTCTGGAGCTTGCGCACCATAAAACTGAGGCCGGTCTTTTCACGAGCCGTAAAAAGGTCGAATCCATCACCCTGTACGTCGGCGATTGTGAAATCACGTCGCAACCCAATATCAGGTAACTTGGAGTGATGCTGAATGCAAGGCTCAGCTGCAAGCAGTATATTGAGAGTGTAGCCGCTAAGGGTGCAAAAGTCGGCACGGTACTAGCGCGACTTATGCCGATTACAGTAGGGCCCAAGCAGGGAAGAAGAACACTATTTGCAACAGTTATAACATCGATACTGTTGTACGCTGCGCCGATTTGGCACGAGACGCTTAAGGTTGCTTCATACCGAAGAAAAATGGTGTTTGTATACCGCGGAACTCTTTTGAGAGTTGCTGCTGGGTACCGCACCATATCGTACGAGGCAGTATGTGTAGTGGTTGGCATGCCACCGCTGGAAATTCGTGCAGACGAGCGAAGCAGGACCTACACCCGAGGTCGGCGGACTCCACTCGACAAGAAGAACATTTCCAAGAAGGAAAAGGCAGCGTCACTACTGCAATGGCAGCAGTGCTGGGACGAGTCTAAAGGCAGACTAACACATTGGCTGATTCCATCGCTTAAGGCGTGGGTGAAGCGCAACCATGGAGAAGTAGGTTACTATCTTACCCTGCTCCTAACGGAACATTGCTGCTTTTGGAAATATCTCCACCGTTATAAGCTGGACAACAATAAGGACTGCCCGGCATGCAACGTGGTCGAAAACGCGGAACATGTATTCTTCACGTGCCCACGTTTTAACAACGAGTGGGACCAGTTTCAGGAGCACCTCAACGAACGGATCACTCCAGATAATGTCGTGAATCTAATGCTTAATACAGCAGATAAATGGATAAGTATAGAAGACTTTGCAACGGTTGTCTTGAAGAAGTTGCACGTGGAAGATCGGCAAAGACATGAGCCAGAATAAAACCTTAGCGCGGCGCAGCCGATCCCTTGCCCCTCGAAGTAATGTCTGACGGCAGTCCCGCGGGGGTAACACAAAGCAGGGACGAAGAGAGATGGTTTTAGTGAGTAAAAATCGCACACTTCTAGGTAACATGGGTTACGAGGGTCTTTTTTGAAGATTTCCACCTACTTATGAAAAAAAACACACGTACACATCCATACATGCACTTGTCTCTTATATTATAAGACGCGGACAAAAGAAAGAATAACATTTTTTGTAGCTTTACTTCCAAGAAAATTATCTTATTCTAATAATATCTATATTCGCACTTCCAATAGCGTTTGTTATTTTACGTCCTTAAATTTCTTCTGTTTTTACATATACAGGGTGATCGGTAACTTGTGGTACAAGCGAAAAGGGAGTGATTTTACATGAAAAAATAAATCTCAAATATAGAATAACAATTTTTTGTTTAAGGCTTTGTTTTCGAGATAATCGATTTTAAATTTTTCCAAAGTACGACTTTTTGCTAGGCCGCGTCCGTCACGGGTGACTGACTTTCAGCAATTTTTTTAATACAAAGTATAATGCCTGCTGCCTGACGGAAATTTTCCTAAGAATTCGCATAGCGCCAACGTGTTATTCTATGATATTTTATTTTATAGGCTTATCGCAGGGTTTTGCTTAACAGAAATTAAATATTAGAGAAAATAACAAAATATAAGCTTTACGGTCTGTAAAGGATTTGATACCGCACACTAACCGATACTAGTAGTGTTCTTGTGTCTGCATTAAAGTGTACGGCATCATATTTTCTTCATTCATTAACCCAAATACTATTTAAAAAAAAAACAATAATATTTCAAAAAATTGCTTTGTTTTATTATTGTACGAAAATTTAAACTTTTGCAAAAATTGAAAAATTTTAATTTTTTTGTTTCTCTATATTTTTTTTATAAAGTTTTTTTTTGAACAGCAATAATATAAAACAATTGTAAATAGCAATATCATGTTAAAAAAAAATTGCCGTACAAATAAGTTGTACAAATGTTACCGGGTCAAATGATTTTACAGCTGTAAAAATCAAATATACGATTAAATTAGGGTAATTATTATTATACATTTAAATGAACAACAATTTTTAGTCGGCATTATTATAAGTAGTACGTTTAAGTGCTAAATAAAGTTTCATAGCAAATGCCGTACATTTTCTAATCATCCCACTCTTCCGACCACTAAAAAGGGGGTGGGTTGCCACCCTTGATTTTTCTCCCTTGCTACATGATTTTTGTACGGTCTTTTAAAATAATAAATAAGAAAAGGCATTTAAATTGTGTGGAATCGACGCCGTATAAAATCAAATGACCAAATGGACCTAGAAAATTGCCGAAAAATCAAAAATTTTTTCCGATTTTTTGTCCAGTTGTTTTTATACGGCACTACGTGTTTTTTTATTATTTTTTATAGATTTATCGGTTATAATAATGCCGTACAAAAATGTATGACCAAAAAGTATATATATATATATGTTTTATGAAGTCAGTGGTTGACTTCGGCTGTCCTGAACCAGTCCGGAACTGTTTTGCACATTACTTCGGGCTGGTCGGCATGTCTAATCATCCTCTTAATTTGTTTGTGTTAAAAAAAGAATAGAAAGTAATCCACAATTTCATCTACTATTAGGTAATGTAAGATTCAAATATGCGCGCCCAAAGAATAATGATGACTAATAGGTTAAGACATAAGAGGGATATGAAGCGTATCCGGGATATAGTTTTTAGTCGAAAAAGATCAATCGATCAACGCGGACTATTGAGAGAAAGTTCCATTATTAAGTATAAATATTATTTCATTTGTAAAGTAAAAATAAAGTAATATTGAAGCATTGTATTTAATATAATATAATATAAAAACCTTGCCGAACCCGCTGCAATTTTCCTTAATTTAAAAGGGAAAAATTAACAGGTTATGGGCCCAGAGCACGTGTTCGGCAATTGAAACGACGGCGTGTAAAATAAAAAAAAAATAAAATAAAATAAAACTAAGTTTGCAAGAAAATATACATGAATATCAAGAGAGAAATGATGGCTAGTGAAAACAGCATAACTGGAACAATGGATAATATCGAGAAATTACGAGATGCAAATGGATATAACATGTGGAAATTCCAAATGACGATCTTTCTAGAAGCAGCCGATCTGCACAATCAAATAAATGATGAAACACCAATAGAAAAACGCAATGAAGCTTGGAAGAGAAAAGATACGAAAGCAAAAGGATTTATTGTAAGTATGTTAGATAATACTCTTAAAATTCATCTAATTACATGTGATTCAGCATATGCAATGTGGCACAAATTAAAAGGAATCTTTGAAAGAGACACTGCACAGAAAAAATGCTCTGCAATGCAAGAATTTTTTGAATATAAAATGAAAAGAGACCATAATGTAGCAACACACATTGCTTAATTAAATAATATAGCATATGAAATAAAATCTCTTGAAGAAAATATTGATGATAGCATGTTAGTATCCAAAATATTACCCACATTACCAGAAAAGTACAGGTACTTCATCAGTGCATGGGAATCATCACCAGCAGATAATCGAACCCTCACAAACTTGACGGTTTGCCTTTTAGATGAAGAAGCAAGGGACCATATAGCTGAAGAGGAAGAGATAGCAACGAAAGTTGAAACAAGAGTCACAAAAGAGGACACATTGCAGCAAACTGTAAGAAAAGTGGGAAAAACAATATGTATTGTCACAACTGCAAGAGAGATAATCATAACACTAGGAATTGCAGAAGCAGATCAACTGCGGCATGTAAAATTGGTAAGAAAACCAATCATACTGAAAATAGTTGTTTTTTTAGAAAGCGATTAGATGAATAGGAACCAGGAACAAGTAGTGGAAAAGTAGCGTTTATGGCAGGTATGAGGGAATCCAAGGAAAAATGGATAGTCGACTCGAGAGCCTCGGTACACATGACAAACCCGAAGGATCATCTGAACAAGTTAAGATCAGTAGACACTAAGATCAACATAGATAGTACCAAAGGCACAATGACAGCACTAGAGCTCGGATCACTAGAAATGGCTAGGTGCAAACTAAGAAATGTTCTCTATGTGCCCGACTTAACACAGAATCTACTTTCAGTGAACGAAATTACTAAAGCTGGAGGAGAGGTAACATTCAATAAAAATAAAGTAGTAATTAGTAAAAATAATAAAGTTATATTAGAAGAAAGAAAAAACACAGCTGGATTATATACTATCAATGCAAGAGAAGAAAGCTATGCAAGCATCACTTAAGATTAATGCAGAACTACTTTGGCACAAAAGACTTGGACACCTGGGTATAGATAATATGAGAAAGCTCCTGGAAATCTCAACTGGAATGGAGATAGACAAGTGGATACTTGGTCAGCTAGACAATTGTGAAACCTGTATAAAAGCAAATCAGAAAAGGAAACCATTTAACAGTGTAAGAGAAAGAGCAACAAAACCTTTGCAGATAATACACACTGATATTTGCGGCCCAATAACACCAGTAACATGGGATAAAAAGAGGTATTTCTGCACATTTATTGATAACTATACTAATTTCACAATGGTATTTCTCCTAGCACATAAAAATGAGATAGAAGATAAAATAAAAGAATACATAAAATTAGTAGAAAATAAATGGGAGAAACGGGTAAAAACAATTAGATGTGACAATGGCAAGGAATATGCCAATAATGCAGTAAGACAATGGTGTAAAGATAAAGGAATTAAAATGGACTTTACTCCACCATACACACCTCAACTAAATGGTAAAACTGAAAGGATGAATAAAACATTAACTGAAAAGGTAAGAGCAATGCTTACAGAATGTAACACAAATAAAAACCTTTGGGGTGAAGCAGTGCGAGTTGCAGCATATTTACACAACAGAAGTCCAACCACCATAAATAAGAAAACTGCATATGAGTTGTGAAACTCAAGAAAACCTAACCTCAAAAACTTAAGAATATTCGGTTGTAAAGCCTATGTAAAAACTCCAGGACCATTGAAGAAACTGGATGTTAGAAGCAAGGAAATGATATTTGTTGGATATACTGAAAATGGATATCGACTATGGGATTCAGAGAATAGGAAAATAAGAATCTCGCGAGAAGTAACATGTATTGAAGAAAAGATGGTGAACAGCACAATAAGAATAAATTGTAATACAATTGAAAATATTAAAATCAATGAGGAATTTAATGAAAAGAAAGAACAGCATGATGAAAAATGGAAGGATCCAGAAACAAAAATCGATGAAGAACAATCCGACAGTGAAGAAGAGATGCTGAATGCAGAGGAAGACCAAGAAGGGTTGGAACAGATACTAAGAAGATCAAAAAGACCAAGAAAAAGCCCAGAACGATATGGAGAACCCATTGCATATTTAACATACAGTGAGGTTATGAACAGTGATTAAAAGGAAGAATGAAAAAGGGCAATTGAGGATGAAAAGGATTCATTACATAAAAATAATACATAGGATATCGTAGATGAAGCAGAAGCAATGAAGAACCAGTTCATTTCCACAAAATGGATATTTACAAAAAGGAAGACGGAAGACACAAAGCACGTTTGATTGCAAGAGGATTTGAACAAAAGGGACCAATTAGAATAGGAGAAACTCTTCTGTCCAGTTGTCAACACCGCAACCTTAAGAGCACTATTTGCATTAGCATGTAAAAACAAATGGAAATATATAAAATTTGATATACGAACAGCATTCCTATATGGAATTATAGAGAAAGACATATTTATAAGAATGCCTGAAGGGTATAGAAAAGAAGAAAAATAAGAAAACTAAAAAAGGCATTGCATGGGCTGAAACAAGCACCAAATTGCTGGAATAAAAGATTTACTAAAACACTAAAGGAATATGGATTTCAACAGCTCATTACTGAAAAATGTATCTTCAAGAGGAAGAACAACACAGCAATTTTGGCATTTCATATTGATGATGGAATAATGTTTGGAGATAATGAAGATGTTTTGAAAGACATTGTTTCAGGATTAAGAGAAATTTTCGACCTATCAATAATTACTAATCCAAAATCTTTTCTAGGTATACAGATAAAAAACGATGATGGTAAAATGAGGAGCAGCTGACAAATTCCATTCAAAAGCAAGTAAATTACTGTTATATTTTTATTTTGCTTCTTCGTAAAATATATTTGATGAATAAAGACAAAATATGTCTATTAAATTTGATTTTTATATGTTTTTACGAAAAATGTCCAAAGAGATGTACTGACCCATGCATATATAAAAATTATATTATAAAATGTGATATTTGCGTATTTAAGAAACTTATAATAATTTTTCAATAAAATAAAAACATTTTTAAGATGTTGAACGCCAAGCGTGAAACGGTGGAGCTTACCACGGAGCTGAAATCTGAGACTCGTAGTGTACACAGTTCGATAAGCTGAGAGAGCGATACGATTCAATGTATTTTTTAGATTTCTTCTTGTTCAGATCTTTATTTAGACGAAAGTACTTAGAAAGATAAGTTTGTGGTCCAAAGAATAAGGACGAGATATGTTATAAATAATAAGGGTCTCGAAGTGGGGTAGGCTACAGAGTTAAAAAAACATTTCTAGAGAATATCTTTATTAGATCTTTCATTGCATTTTACCAGAACCTTCGTTCAGTCGAGCAGTATTCTCCATATGCTTTTTTAACGTCTTTATTTTATCTATCCTCAAATGTTTCTTATATAGCGCAAAAATGTAGATAAAAACGGAACATAGAAAACCATACTAAAAAAAAAATTTTATACGTGAGTTTCAAAAAAAGTATTATTTATATTTACCTAATTTCTGACGAATTATATTTCCTTTAATAAACATCTTACCATTATGGTGATTATTTATAACTATCGCATTCAGTATTCCATTTGTATTCTTTAATTTGGAAAAGTGTACTTTTTATCGACTACTCCACTCACTAATCATACCGGTGACCTTTATTATATATGGTAATAATATTATAATAAGTAAATCCTACAATTATCTTACTCTTGAAACTCTGCATTCGTTTGATTCTCTAGAAACTTAATTTTTTAAGGTTTCACTACTAACACGTGTGATCTGCACACATGATTTTTAAATTAATTGGCTTTTTTAGATTTCTTTTTCACAGTCTGTGAAAAACGACATTAAAACGGTCACGCGCACTGTATGTTATGCTAACGCGAATCCGTTTTAAACAACTGTATAATTTTTTCTATTTTTAGGTAGATGTTAAGCAATCTAAAAAAATTTAATAACGTTTCTTTTTATCAGCAAATAATAAATCTTAATATCGTCATAGAATACATCAGCTTTCTTCCCCTGAAATATAATAAAGAGTCCACTATAATTACGGGTATCCAGTGCAAAAAAATTTTCTGAAAGGCGAGGGTCAAACTACGCATAAAATATTGGTCGGTATACCAAACTGGAAAAGACCACTAGGTAGACCGAGACGTAGATGGAAGGATAATATTAGATAAGAGATCTGAAAGAAATAAGATATAAAGACATCGAATGGAAGAATTGCGCTCAGGGACGGGAACAATAGCGGGATTTGGTATTTGCGACAATAAACTTTCGAGCTTCTAATGTCAACTAATAATAATAATATTTTATCTTCTTTCATGTACGAAATAATCTACTAAATCATGGCATACAACGACTATTGATTATTCTTTATAGAGTAGAGTATTTAATAGTTGTGAAAACAGTGAAATGTTCCTGTTGTATTTATTCTTTTAAGTTTATTTTTAACAAAATGAAAAAAAATATCCCTTGAAAGCCAGATTCTTTTCTTTTTTTGCATAATTTGTTTACTTTAATGTCTTTTTAGCCATCCACGTCTAAATCAGCTGCGTTGGACAACGAGAAAAAGAAAAATCTTACACGTTACAGACAAAATTTACATATAAATATATAAATTAATTACTATAATTAATTTAGATAATAATTATTAATATTTTAAATTATTATATATACTTATAAAATACATGCCGGCGATACATGTAAACGCCTAATTTTTGATCGTTTTTTAGAGGCTTATTTAAAATGGAAGGAATAAATGAATCATTTTGAAACTCTTTCAGCATGTTTATTCATTATATATTAAAATATAAGAATCTGAGTTTTTTTTCAAAATGGCCGCCGTAGTAAATAATCTCCTGAGGCCCTCACGGCGAAACGCATCAATCATGGCGATTTTTTGCTTTAGTTACAGCAATCTAAAAGTTAAAAAAAGTGTCGAAGCGTTTTCATAAGGCATGTATCTTCTAGTTGAACTAAGGAAAAACCAAAAAGTCAAAAAATCGTAAATTGGCACGACTTAGACGAAAAAGTCTGATTTCTGACTCTTTTTTTAACGGTTTTTGGGTCAAAAATGGCAATTTTTTTAAATTTTTAGGGCCTTTTTGAAGTTCAACTAGAAGCTAATACTATAAAGAAAATCTGTGCTAAATTTCATAAGAATCGGTTGAAACCTGTATGAATTATCTTTCACCACAGTTTGAAAAAAGTCGTTTCGAGAAAATCGCGTTCAAAGTTTAGCTTTCGCGTCTAACGCCAAATTAAGGCGGAGCACTTAAATAAATTTTCAATCGATAAATAATGCAAATGTTATTCTAAAAATTTACAGGCATATTTTTAGGATAGTAAACTAACTATTTATGAAAAAGAAAAAATTTCGATTTTTTTTTATTTTACATCTATCGCCGGCCTTAAGGTAGTACCCCCCTGTGAAGACTGAAATTTTAATGCTTTTTCATGAATTTTTTTGAATAGGAAAACAAAATGCGATCGTTTTGAAATTTTAATGTTTCTATCAGTATCTTAAACTATACAAAAAAAATTTTTTAACCTAATTTGGACAATATTTATCCCTTTTTTTTTAACGTCAAATTAGAGTCCCCCTATTTAATTTGCAGAAGCACAGAGCCTTTGTAAACGTCTGAAACAAAAAAATAAAAATACTTATTATTCTTTAGGCTTAATTATAGACATAATACAAACAATATGTATATTTTTGTGCTGTTTCTTACCTTTAATTGTTTAAAAATATATATTTATTTTTAAAAAGTTAAAGATTTTTTAAGTTCCAGTCACCAAAATATGTGTAAAGAATAACTTGTAAAAATTTTAGCCTAATCGGTTCTATAGTTTTTAGTGAGTGCTTCCGCAAAATTTCAAAAACGTAGTTTCGAGAAAAACGCGTTTAAAGTTTTAAGAAAAGATTTTTTATAAAAAAATTATACTAACATTATTCTGCTATGCCTGGTGCATACAGTAGTCCTTCAGCTTACTCATAATTATCATTTTAAACAGTTTTGAGAACCCTACGTAGGTTTTAGCCTCATTAGAGTAAGCTTCTGTAGATTTTTCGCTCTCAAAATACGAGCATTATCAACGGTGTCGACGTAGTTTCTGGCTGTTTGACCAATGTTTTTAACGTATTTCAAACCATAACGCTTCTCAGAACGCTTGAGCATTTCAGAAACACTGTCGACCTTCATTTTGCCACTGCTACCCTCGTGATTTGCTGTGCATTCATTTTTGTGATCTTCAGATAAACGCTCATTTTCAAGTAAGTCCCATTTAAGCCACGCTCATTTTTAAGGAATTCCCGTCAGGCCATGCGCGCTGCTTGGAAATATCCATGTTTTACGCTGTCAGCCAGCACTGAATGACGCGGCCTAACGAAAAGTCTAGTGTCTGCCACTGGCGACGGACGTGACGCACAAAGTGTTACAGAAGTTGATAAGAACTTTAACGCGTGTAATGACGCATGCAAATTACTATATGTTCATGACACTTATATTAATCATCTAGTTTTTCTGATCTACTCTATATAATACTACATATCTTTTCACAAAAGTTGTTTATTTAACCCTTTGCACTCGATACGATTTCGGCCAAATTAGGGAAACATTTTACATGTACGTATTTTAAAGTCATTTATAAACAAACAAACTTATAAAAATAATCAAATTTTACCAATTTGTTTATTTTTATATCAAAAACCACAAAATTTGAGAATTAGTATACTCTGTAATTAGTTTTTGTATAATATTTCGTAAAACAATACCCAAGATGCATCTTAGGTTTATCAGGACGCATATCACAATAATATGTTACTTCCCACCTACCTACAGACGTATTACGATCAGAACAAACCTTACAGTCCCTTTAAGTATTATCTTTAAGTATATCTTAAAAGGAATATCTTATCACAAATCGTAAATAAGCAGATAGAGTAACAAAAGACTTTTAACTGCCGAGCGCCGTATCAGCGCCGCTCGAGTTGCAACTTAAATCTGCCGGGGGATAATTCGGTGCAGCTCGAGTGTAATGGGTTAATTATACTTTTAAATTCTTATGTCTAACACTTACTTATTATTTTAAAAAAATAAGATCGGACATAGTTCTATCAACGACATGTCGGATGCACTTTTTTTTAAATTAAAAGAAAAACAAAAACGAAGAAGAGAAAAACATTCCCGTAATTCACAGAAAATAACAAAAATATTGCAAAGAAGTATGACTATACATTTGAAAGGTTAAAATATTTTACGAGTATTGCAAATAAACGAAAAAAAAGGTATACAAAAAGTGATCAAAAGCTGTAAAAAAATCAAAACGGTCCGACAAGCTAGAACTTTTATCATGAACAAAAACCAAGTCCAAAATTTATTGGATTGTTCGGAAAGTAATTTCGTTTTTTCCTGTAACAATTTTGGCATTAGTTGATGCAAACCGGTAAATAAAAACACGTGAGATCGGTGAGAAGGTAAATTTATCAAGTTCGATTGTGTTGTGTACCGGTGCCTTGATCGGTACTATATTATTTATCTATCGTAAGAAGGTCCTAATGGAATGTCAATCAATGTGAATCGATTAATTGTTGTTCCTTTATTGTTAATTGTATTGATGCACGCTTTTGCGTTGTTGCTTGTGAGCCATCGCCCCGATGCTGAGCTGCCTGAGGATTGCGTTGCTTGTACATTGATGATTTGTGGCAAGGCTGCTTCGTCAGGTGCCGATGAGTTCTTCATGATCTTGCCGATCGTTGATGGGTTGAATAGATGTGAATCGAGAATTGTAATGGAATAGAATGATGATGGTTTTCCGAGGCCTTTTATAGTGAAAAGGTCGGTTATGTAATCCTTTCTTTAAGTTAATTGACCAATAGTAGAAGGGCCCCTCTCCATGGTCCGCCGATGGACACAGCTTATGTTTCTAAGAATTGTAGAAGAAACTAAGACGCACAGAGAACTTTGTCCTTATGAAGGAATTTCGTTTTCCCCCATTGTATCGCATGTGTTTTTACAGTAACCCGATCCCATTCAAAAGGGGCCCGATGCTGTTGTGTACCTTTAAGGGCGGGGTAAGGGTTTTCACTTTCGAAAAATCGATTTTTTTTGTCTTATCTTATTATTTAACATTTCAAGAATATGTCCTTAAAATTTTAATCCGATCTAAGCAATATTCTTGAAGGTATTGTAAAATTAGTCTCGAGGCCTTTCACGCTCTAACTCTAACAGCTATGGGCGGTTGGGATTGCAGTGCAGCTGTCGAGCAGGTATACAGTTTATTCATTGCTATTGTCCTGACCTCATATCCAGTTTTAGAAATATTTCATTTAGTAAAGGCAGGTAACTAAAACCATATAGATATATTTTATATTTGTGTGTATACGATACACTACAATATTTTAAAATAAGAAACGAGCTTCAGTTTGTCGTTAGACGTCCGACCGTACGCTTGTAATTTTATAATTTTTTCAAAAAATTTCCTGTGCAAAAATGCCGAGAGTAAGCAAAGTTTCGAGAGATGACCGACAAAGTGGAAAGACTTATTTGTAAAGATCAAACAAAAAATTTAACCTGAATAAAATAATTAAAGATGAGTCTACCGCAAAAAGTGCTTCATCGAAGAAAATAAAACTAAATACCAGTGCTAGTGTACCAGAAGACGTTAAAAAACATTTTAGAATCATCGATTTTTTGCTTGTTTTCTCAACCATCGCAAGTGTAGTGAAATGTGCTCAGTGTGATGGTTCAGTTGATTTCAAAAGCTGCAAAAAAGAAGGACTTGGCTTCTAAATCCAAGTCAAATGTACAAATTGTGATCCACGCTTTATACCGTCGAGTGAGAAAACTGGTCATCGCTATGAAATCAACACTCGTTTTGCCTTTGTAATGAGTACATTAGGTTTGGGTTTAGCAGGCTGCAATAAATTCTGCGGCCTTATGGACATAGCAAGTAGTTTTCTATCAAAACCATCTTATTTGGATCTCATGAAATCTATTTGCTGCAGCATCAAAACGACTGCTGAAAAATTTCTTGTTTCCGCCGCCGACGAAGAAAACAGCTAACACGGGCAAATTCGGAGTCAGACACTTTGATTGTTTCTGGTGACGGCACGTGGCAGAAGCAAGGCTTCAGCTCTTCCTTTGGCGTCACTTCCTTGATTGGATATTGGTCTGGAAAAGTTATCGATATTTTCGTAAGTAGTTCGCACTGTCAGGCTTGCAAATTATGGGGAATTCAATTAAATACTAATGAATTTAAAGATTGGTACCAAGAACATATTGAAAACGATGAATGCCAAGCCAATCACACTGGACCCTCAGGTAACATGGAAGTTAATGCTGTTATCGAATTGTTCCGCCGATCAGAAAAATATTATGGAGCAAAAATCAGCAACTATATCGGAGACGGTGACAGTAAAACTTACGGCAATTTAGTGAAAGCTAAACCTTATGGTGAAAATTTTACTATAAATAAAAAAGAATGTGTAGGTCACGTGCAAAAAAGAATGGGTAAACATCTATGTGATCTAGTAAATAAAACTGTAGAAAATAAAGTTGTAAAAACCGGAAAAAATGCTGGTAAAACAAGGCAAAGTAAATTACTCGTTAGCAAAGACAAGCTCACTGGAAAAGTCATTGATAATTTAAGTCGATACTACGGAGCAGCAATCAGACATAATTGTGATTCGTTGGAAGGAATTAGAAATGCAATCTGGAATACGTTCTACCACCAGCAGTCAACAGACGATAACCCTCAACACCATAAGTGCATGAGTGGAGAGAACTCGTGGTGTTCATATCAAAAAGCTTTGGCCACAACAGGAGTGGAAAATTTCCAACATGACTACACTCCACTTCCACAAGATGTCATAGAAGCGATCAAACCGATTTATGAAAATTTGAGTAAAGACGAACTTCTAGAAAGGTGTCTTGAAGGCTTTACTCAAAATGCCAACGAAAGTTTGAGCCAGCTGATTTGGAGAATTGCACCGAAAAAATTATCTAGCAGCAGACAAATTGTTGAATTTGCATCTTATGTAGCTGCATGCACTTTCAATGAAGGTGCTGGTGCTCTTCTAACTTTTCTGTCTGACATGGACGTAAGTGTCGGCCCAAGCGCTCATGATTATGCATCATTTACGGACAGCAATTGCATTGATAGGGCCGAGTTCCAAGCTGTGCAGCAGAGCAAAAAAGCCAGAATAAAACAAAGACTTGAGAGAAAAGAGGCTGAAAACATAGACAATGCTGCAGGAAGTGTGCTGCATGGAGCGGGAATCGATGATTCTGTGTAAGTTGGAAAAAAAAATTTTTTTCTTAACTTTTTTGATTCATAAACTTTAAACGCGTTTTTCTCAAAACTACTTTTTCAAAATCCGTGTTCACTGCCATTTAAAAACTATTTGACCGATTTATTTCTAACTTTGTACACATTTTCTTCATTAAAAATACCTCCCCCTTACGTTTAGTAAAATTTTTTTTTTGTTTTACATTAAGGATGTTTTTTACCCACAAAATAGCGGAAATTTTTGTGGAAAATAACGGTTTACACTTTAGATTGGCGCTAAAAATTTTTAAATTAAAAAAAAATAATCAGAGAACGTTGGGGGGGGGGGGGGGAAGATTTGATAATAATTTGACTAAATTTTCATGGTTTTTTATTTTCAGATAATTTCTGGCCGAATTACAGTGAACACCGCAAATTATTTTTTTTTTTCAAGACGATCTGGGGGAAGCTCTGTTACGGGCTAATGCTTCAATATTTCTGCATGAAAAATTTACAGAACATTGTCGAAACTATGCTCAATAATGTATAGAAGGTTTGAATAAAATTGCTTAATCCATATTTGAGAAAAAAAATCGCAAAAAAAGTGTATTTTTTTACGCTGAAACCCTTACCCCTCCCTTAAGGGGGTATTCTACTTTAGTCGCTCGAAAAAATAGGTATTTTTGTCAATTTTTTATTAAAAAACTAAGAAAGATATTCATGTAGGGTTTGTTGTGCCTAATAAATATACTCTTAAAATACATTAAAAAATTTTTTTTATTTATTTTATACGCTCTATATACATTGGAAAGGCCCTTGAACTGAACGTCTAAAAATAGTCTACCCTTTGCTCTGTTGTAAAAATCTGGACATTGGATTATCTGAAATGAAAAACTCGAATAGTTTTATGTTCACAAAGACTACAGCAACCGGTGGTAGCAGATTTTTTCATTTACATGCAAAAATAACAAAATGGCGTTAGTTGAAAAAAATTATCAAAAAAATCTCATTTTTTTTCTCATTTCTTGCCAAAAAAAAAAATAGTTAAAAATGAAATTTTTTTATAAATCTGCTACCACCGGTTGATATATGTGTATAGATTATGTGGTAAAAATTTTAGACGAATCGAATAGCTAGTTTTGGAGATTTTTACAACACGCGGTTTAAAAATGTGATTCCGAGAAAAACGCATTTAAAGTTTTTTTAAATACTTTTTTTACCCGCGCACTGGTAGATTCGAGGGACGAAAAAGTACAGTTAGGATGCTCTGATCGTTTTGAAATTTTCAGAGAGTATTCTTAAATATATTTATTTACGAATAATCGAAAAAAAAATTTGAAAAAAAAAATTACAAAGTAGAATACCCCCTTAATCCCAGTGTTGCGTTATGAGTTCCAATCGCTCTAGAACGTGCTAGAAAATCTTCTATACGATCCATGCCACACGTTGCGTATTAAGCAAAAGACTGTTTATGTCCCTTTGAAAGGCTTAGATTTAATCTCGAAGCGAAAAATGTCTTTATTTTGACAAAAGAAAAATGAAATTATTTTCTGCACAATTTATGAGATTAAAAGGTAACAAAAATAGCACAAAACATCATAAATTAAAGAAAAATAAGCTATATCTTCCACTTTTGTTCAATTGTTAATCCTATGGACGTTTCAAAAATGTAAAGCATAAGAAATCCATCCGTCAGCTATCAGTCATCGTACCGATTGACGTACTTTCATGATGATTACTGGAACGATTTTGATGTTCGCAATGTTCTCTTGTCACCACAACCGATTCACCTTTCTCACAAGACGATGATTCTCTAGCGGCCTCACGTCGCGGCATTTTGTACTAGACAATTCATCGAAACTTGCTGTTCGATACATGTATTAAATATGTGTGTGTATGTAAGTCCTCTGACTTCTGAAAAAGCAAACTTCGAAATAAAAGGAAGATTATGGAGACTAAAGTTAAAAATATAAAGGAACGGGGGAAAGTGATCATAAGCCATGAGTTAAAATAACGTATTTTCCTTTATAAATGACGTCTCGTTCGACTTGATTTATTAAAAAACGCTCGCGATCGTAATAGACAAAATAATGAAGAAAGGTTGCGCTCCACGGTCGCTACACTAACTGGAGCTTCCTCACTTGAATTTCGGGACGCCTCGGCACGATCCGGCTTATCCGACGACAATCTTTCTAGTCCAGTCAAATTAGGTAGGAATCCTGGAATTCTAGATATTGAGCTATAAACTCGTATAAACTTGTATTTTGACATTCTAAAAGTTGTCTCAAAACCTACATATGGTAGGGTGTACGCTAATATTAACTCAAAGGTCAAAAAAATCGATTTATTTCACATTTTTTGCAGATATTTCGTTTCCTATGAGTTTTTCGCTATTTGTGTTTCGTATCAATATTGTAGAGGATTAAATTACCTACAACTTTTGTTATTAAAATTTTTTTATACATTAAATCGTTTTCGGGATAGATAGCGGAGAGCGCGCTGTTAGAGCATCATTTAAGGTCAACCGGTAGTCCCGGTCAAAAACACACCATATATAGTTTATTAATTATTTTTGAACAGGACTACCGGGAATACTCCTATGCTCGCTCACCTTTTCATCATCTCTTCATAAAAGAGAACATACGTAGCTTTGACTTCGTAATTTGGTATGTAATTTTATTAAATAAGTAAAAAAACTGTAAATAGCTGTAAATATATTCTTAAACAACCATTCAAATCTTGTTAATCATCTATGATGAAAAAGTCATTCCTATTCCTAATCCTAACTCGTATTTCAAATTAGAAAATTTATTTTTTTTTTGAACGTCGAAGCTATTTTTTTTCTATTTATTAAAAGGTTTGATACCATTAATTATTAGAAAAGCTCCCAAAATAGTAAACAATAAATAATTTATTGAAATAAATTGTTTCAAAAATTATCGATGTTTCGGTTGGTAAATGAAAATAGCATTAATCGATAACGAAGAAAAACAAACGAAATTGCATTTTTTTATATTAGTAATTATTAACTATCAATTAAGGTTATATTACCTATGGTACAGAGAATACACACGTATTTCTAGTATTTAATTAAGCATTTTTATTACGATCCTTGACTTGTCCACTTGTACATCCATGGATTTATTTACCATTTTGAAATAAATATTACTTTTTATAAATTAAAAAAAACATTAATACAATTGCTAATGATGCAGTATTGTTAACAATTGTCAATGAAAAAAATGACGTTAGAAACCTGACATCAGTAGAAACACTATAGGAGGGACGCGCCATGTAGATTGCTGGGGGACAGGAGCTCGTGTAGTCACGTGATTGCGCGCGAAATATTCAAACATTGAAATAATTATGAAATAATGAATGGCATCAAATTCAGAAAAAAATGAATTATATTTAATGATAATTAAAAATTTATATTAAAATAAAATAGGTTACACAAAAAAATTATTATAAATTCAATAAGAAAGACTCAATTAAGTTTGATTTGATAAAAGACAATAGGTCTGTAAACAAACGATAAGTTATAGGTTAGGTTTGTACATTTATACTTGTAATTATTAAATGAGTAAATTAAACTTACACTCATAGAAAACTACTAAAAAAAAAAAAAAAAAACAATTAAACATAAATATCACAATAAAAACTATAAGTATTCTAAACTTAAACTAACCACAGCCGCTAATACATACTAAAGATAAACATGGCTGCGATTTGATCGAAAGCTGTCCCCCCAAATTTTCAATCCAGCAATATGTATAGCGCGTCCCTCCTAAAGAGTCTCTAGACATCAGCGAACATAACGACTCTTAGCGGCTTATTTCCGAAAATAATCTTTCCTTTTATTTTCATTCGTATTTGCTAGTTATTTTCCTTTGTCGATCGCCCTCCTGGTATCTGGTTCCGTGCTTTCAGTATTAGTAACACATGTTGTAACAGATTGTCAAGACTAGTTATTCAGATTAAAAAATATCGTTAAATAGAAAAACGCTTAGAATTTCCACGCGACTCAAGTAAAACTTCTTAAGATTTGTATGTGTTACGAATTTTGATATTGAATTATTAGATAATAGGTTTTTTTTCCTTCTTTACAGATTAGTACAATACTTGAAAACTAAAATTATAAAAACTATCTATTGTGGGGTTCAGAGAGAGAGAGAAATATATAACTGATGATGATAATAATATAGTTTATTAAATTATATGCGATGTTCAGCAGTATTAACAAAAGGTTTACAAAAAAGTGGCGTGCTTACAAAAATACAGAATTCAAAGGAGTTATGAATATAAGACGGACTGACTGACAAATAAACTGATAAACTAACTGATAAAATACGCAAACGAATATAACAGACTGAAATTATAATTATTAAACTAAGAACTAAGGACGAATACTGACAGATATGCAGACTGATACAGATTAAGAACTGATAGACTAAGGAACTGCTTTCTTACTTTCTTTCACATATTTATATCATAAATGAGTAACAAATCATTTGGAGAGGGAAGGAGATTTGGAATACTATCGATTAATAACAGAAGGATCCTCCCTTCCATAGTGAACCGATGGGTACATCTCTTGTTTTTAATAAAAATCGTAGTGAAATCATGCATAACGGAACTTCATTTTTTTTTAACAGCAGAATATCGTTTCCCCCCATTGTCCGAGCTGAGTAACCTTTCACTAAGGTCGATAGCGTATTCAAACAGGAAATAAAATAAAGAAGAAACTACATATTAATTTTATCGCCTAAACTATGTATATACACGTTAAATGTTTATTTCATATATACATACATTTACGTATTTTTACAAGTTATTTGAATAAAAGAACGAAGTTTCTTTTATTTATTTCGAAAAAAACGAATTGTCAGAAGAAAAAAAGAGAATAATAATTAAACATGTAAACTATTATAATTTTGTACAGTCACATTCGCTAGGCATTATTTTTGTTACAAAGTTGACAATTAAATTTAGAAATATCGCGCCAGAGTTTTATTCTGCATCCGGTGAATGATCAACTGGTACAAAAGTACGTTTATTAAAATTGGTAGTTGTTTACAAATCGAGATCACAACAGTAATTAATACTTCAATGATTTGTTTAATTCAGATTCTTATTCCGATGTCCAATAAAAAGTCGATGGTCGTTGAATGTTGAGATAAGCGATGTCGTATACCACGATCAATACCGACTAAAGTCTCACCGCGAGGTGGTTTCTGTAATTCCTGATCCACAGCCAAAGATTCTACATTGACATTTAATTTTCGCAAAAATCCATTTTATTATTTATATTTAAAAAAAGAATATTATACGTAGATCATATGTGTTCGAAGTAAAACCTTAAAAAAATAAGTTTCGAGAGATTCAGCCGAATGCACAGTATCAAGAGTAATATAATTGTAGAAATTATTTATTATAATATTGTTACCATATATATCAAAGAGCACCGATACTATCTTGTTATGGGGGTAGCTAATAGAAACGATCAATATCCAAATTGTATCAATTAAGATAGAATGCTGAATGCGATAACAATTGATAGAAATAAATTTATATATATAGTTCTCGACACTTATAATAATCACCCAGTTTTTCTTATCTATGGATAACATATTAGACCCTATGGAAAAATTTTTTATAAAAATCTTCAATTAAAATAAGAGATTAATACCATCTTTAAGTGACAATCCAACGTCAAAGACTGCAAACGGAAAAAGAAAGAAACTAAGTAATTTTCTTATAATTTACCTAAATAATAGTCTTTATTATCAAAAAAATTATCTCGTGAATAGTAATTCATGTTTACCTATCTACCACAGATTTAACAATCCTATCGATAATTACAATTAAAAAAGATACGTTTAAAATAACGATCTCGCCACAAATAACATTACTTTCATTTAAATTGACATAAGTATTATCTTTAGTTTTGTGTTTTTCATTCTTTCTGTTAAAAAGCTAATATTAGATTTGTAGTCAACTATTTCAAAAAAATTCATATACTAATTTTCCAAAATATTAAACTATATTGTCATTTTTTGGAAACATATTATAAATTTGGGACTACTGTACGCTGTCTAAATTGCTAGTTTTCTTCGAGAGTGTACCGTGGTCAAAATGGTAATAGTTTACGATAAAAAATTGCTATAAGACGGTGTAAAATTTAGAATAATTCAATTAGCATGTTATTATAAAACAAACATTTTCACGGTGACTAGGATTTTTCCTATTGTATTGTTTGCAAATTGATAATATTAAGCGTGTACATTGTACGCAAGTGGGATTATCTCTATATAAATGCAGAGACCGACTAACTAATATTACTCAATCATAATTTGGAGTTGAACTAAGTTACTTAGAAAAAGTTCAATAAAGAGGACATTTTTAATATTTAGTTTATTATAATCTTTTTTAATAACTAACAAACATACTTAATTCTTCATAAGATAAAAAGTTAATAAAAGTTTTTCTTTAATAGTTTAAAATCGAAAAACTTGTCGTCATATTTTATTATATTCATTGTGATAAAAGTTGTTGAGATAAATAGGTAAGTTTTTTATTTTTTACTATTCTATACTATTCCCAACTGTGAAATTCACAAAAGATCAAATTTTCTAAATAAGTGTAACACCTGTAAATAAGGTAAAAGGACAAACGAACTAAATTTCCAATTTCAATTTATGTTTCGAACAAAACTAAAAGTTGGATAAGAATTTATTGTGATGTTATATTGAATGAAACACTGAAAAGTCCATAGAATATGAGACTAGCTTCAGTCATTAGAAATATTCATTGGCATGTTTATTTTTAAACGTTATTTCAAAAAACTTTTAATTCTATAAAATAATTACTTTATTAGAATAAATATACTTATTTTAATTTTGTTTGTTACTATAGAAAAATTATTAAAAAAAAATAAATAAAAACTGAATTTTCCATTTATTTAAAAACGAACAACTTTGAAGCATAATTAAAAATAAAAGCATCTATTTCAATCACTTATAAATAATTACTTATCTTTAAGATTTGTCTGTCTTCGATAAATACTATAAAGTGAATTTTTTTTTATTTTATTTGTATTTAATATTTTTTTTTATTATAAAAGAATTCAAAAAATGGCATCATTAAGCGGACAAACGTATCAAGAGGAACTATTTCCGGTGGTAGAAGAGCCGAATTATTATAATCAACGAGGAGAAATTGCTACATTTTATTCTGGAAGGAAAATATTTATAACAGGAGGCTTAGGATTTATAGGACGGCTTATAATAGAAAAACTTTTAAGGTAATGGTATATTGCTCACCTAGGGAGGTAAAGTAAGAAATGTCTCAGAGTACATGTAATTGTTGGCCGAGGCTTCGCGTTGTTGACGTTCGCCTCGGCCAACAATTACATATACTCTGAGACATTTCTTACTTTACCTCCCTAGGTGAGAAATATACTATTTCGTTCTTAATTAAATCAGTACATTCAATATAAGCTTATAATCATAAATTTCAAATAAATTTAAATAAAATGTACAATCGGAGAGTTCTTGTTAGTAGTTTTATTCTCCTTGAGATTCATATTGTGTGAAATAAATAACAAAAAATATTGTTCAAGTTTAAAGTCTATTAATTAATTTTAACTTTCGAAGCAATGTAAGCTTTCTAAATAAGGAAAATAGCATAGAGTTTATGTCATGCAAAAAGATAACTATTTTTTTTACATATTTATTTGCTAGAAAATATATTTAATTCAGCAGACAATATCCATCTAATAGTACCTGTATTTAAAGATAACGATGATTATTCTTTATTTTTCTCTTTTTCTACTTCTCTCTTTACTTCTATATTTAAACTTCGGCACAATAATGTTTTCTTTTATAAAAAAAATTTTTTTTTCCACTAAAAACTTGTACTGTAAATGCCATTGCTACCATTTACAGATGTTGTCCAGAAATAACAACGATTTATTTGCTGGTAAGAGCAAAGAAACAGAAGGATCCGCAAACTCGATTTAAAGAGTATTTCAATGATGTTGTGAGTAAATTTAAACAATATGTATTTATTATTATCGGAATAAACGATGTTACCAGTATTACAATTTATATTTAAATCTTTAGATTTTTGATAGATTGAAGAGAGAGCAAAAATATGTTGAAAAGAAAATTATTCTGATTGAAGGAGACACAAGTCTATTAAATTTACGATTGTCAGAGAAGGACCGCGATCGCATTAAAGATACCGATTTAATTTTTCATAGTGCAGCATCCGTACGTTTTCTGGACAATATTCGTCTTATAGTTAATACAAATATTAGAGGAACAAGGGATCTTCTCTTGCTTGCACAAGAGATGACAAGCTTAAAGGTATTTTTTTCCTAGTAAAATCATCCGTATAAAAATGCGTATGTTTAAGCACAATTCCCGACTATATCAGTTTATTTATATATAGACATAAGTTTAATTTTAAAAATAAATTGTTTTAATTTTATATTAATTATTGGAAAATTTTATCTAATGATTTCCAACACTCTTGGTTAAGATACTGAACAACTATATTTCAGATATAATAATATGCATTACATAAAAGAACAAAAGAAAAACTAAGAGTAAGAAACGCTACGTCCACGCATTTCGGTTGACGTCCTATAACTAACAACGCACGCATTTCGAGACGCACAGCACACAAAGGAAACAACGGAAGAACAATGTAGCGTCCACGAGTGCACCGTCACGACGCCACGCGACACTCTCAATACTACATTAGCCTAAATATTCTTCCAATACTCCCACTTATTTAGACTAATACACCGATCCCGTGTCGTAATTTTTCAAATTGTTGCTTACTCAAGGGCTTCGTAAAAACATCTGCAAGCTGCCGTGTGGTATCGACATAATTTACAATAATATCGCCTCGTTCGAAGACTTCTCGCACAAAATGATAACGAACGTCTATGTGTTTTGTTCGTTTATGATACTCAGGATTACTTGCCAGTTTAATCGCTGATTGGTTATCTACATTCATAGGTATCGCTTCACATTTTAAACCAATATCTAAACAAAATTGCTTTAACCACAAAGCCTCCTGAGTACCCTTCGCAAGTGCAATATACTCCGCTTCAGTTGTTGACAATGCTACCACACGCTGCCTCTGACTAGACCATGAAACTGCCCCATTATTTAATACAAATAAAAAACCTGTCGTTGATTTACGAGTAGTTACACATCCTGCATAATCTGCATCCGTATACCCGTTTAGAATGCCATTACTCCCACTTGTTCCGTACACAATTCCATGATCTAGCGTTCCTTTCAAATATCTGAAAAATCTTTTCGCAGCTTGCCAGTGTTCCCGCCCATAATTCGTTAAAAACTGACTTAATTTATTCACCGCAAATTCAATATCCGGCCTACAGACCCTTGCTGCAAACAATAATGAACCTACAGCTTCCCGATATGGTACATCACACATTTTTACATTTTCTTGTGATGACAAATGCAAACCAGGCTCAAACGGTGTACCAACTGGTTTTGCATCCTCCATTCGAAATCTTACAAGCATTCTTTTGATGTACTGTTCCTGCTTTATTTTAATAGTACGATTTTTGCGGTAGCGCTCAATTTCCATACCGATAAATTGTTTTCCGTTTCCAATAGTGATTTCAAAATTTTCTTTTAATTTATCTAAAACCATTTTAACCGCTTCTTTTGATTTTGACAACACTAACCCGTCATCTACATATAAAGCTAAAATAACGTCTGCATCATTCACCTTCCCTAAAAATACACAATTATCACTTTCAGAATGATGGAAACCAAAACTCTTTAGAAAATTTGTAAATTTAGAATTCCAACACCGTGGTGACTGCTTAAGCCCATACAAACTCTTATTTAATTTACAAACTGCTCGTGGTTGAAGTTTATCGACAAAACCTTGTGGCTGCTCCATGAAAATAAGCTCTTTCAACTCACCGTGAAGGAAAGCAGTTTTAATATCAAATTGTGCTAACTCCAAATCATCTCTCGCCGCGATCGCCAATAATATTCTAATAGACTCATATCTAACCACCGGCGCGAAAGTTTCAGAAAAATCAATTCCTTCTCGTTGAGTGAAGCCTTTTGCCACAAACCTAGCCTTATAACGCTGCACATTACCGTTCGAGTCCAGTTTCTTAGTAAAAACCCACTTACAAGCTACAGTCTTTTTATTTTCTGGTAATCTTTCTAGTGTCCATGTTTTATTTTTACGAAGCGCACTCATCTCTTCATTCATCGCACATTTCCATTGCACTGCTTCTACACTAGACACCGCACTTTCATACGTTTGGGGCACTACATCCGCTATGGAGGCATAACCAAACTCACTATAGCGGTCTGGCACACGTAATGTTCTTCTATCGCGCAATTGTCTACCGGTTTGTTGCACTTCATCCTGTTGACGGTTACTTACACTTGGAGATGCTTCGTCATTATCTTCACCTGATGATTCAGCCGACTCAAAATCTTCTTCGTCCTCTTCAAGTGATTCATTATAATTTCCAAAATCCAAGTTTACAGAAAAACGTTTACAGGACTCTTCATCAAAATTTTCTGCAGCTTCTTCATTAAAGGTGACATCACAGGCTATATGTATTTTCCGTGATTTCTTGTCCCATAGTCTATAATTAGTAGAATCGCCTTCGTAGCCAACCAAAACCAACCGAAGACTTTTACTATCCAACTTCCTCCTACTCTCCTTGGGAATGTTCTTGTAGGCGATGCTTCCGAAAATTCGCATATGCTGTACTTCCGGTTTTCGTCCAGTCCATTTTTCATATGCAGTCATTTCATCCAACTGTTTTGTAACAGTCCTGTTAAGAATGTACGCTGCTGTTTTTACCGCTTCCGCCCACAAATATTTTGGTAAGCCTTTTGAAATTAACATGGACCTTGCACTTTCTACAAGAGTTCGCATTTCCCTCTCGGATCGTCCATTCTGTTGAGGAACGTACGGCGCAGACTTTTCGTGGATGATTCCCCTCGATTGTAGAAAATCTCGAAATTCTTTCGAAATATATTCTCTCCCATTATCCGAACGTAGAATTTTTATCTTGTTACCTGTCTGCCTGTGGACAAGAGCTTCAAATTCCTTAAATTTATTTAGAACCTCCGATTTGTTCCGTAGGAAATAAATTGTTCGAAAACCTGTACAATCATCCTTAAACAGTAGAAAATACCGCGAACCACCTGCAGACTCCACATTTATTGGGCCACACACATCCGAATGCATCATCTCGTCCGGTTTATCTGCCTTGACCCGCCTACTTGAGAAATGAGGTTTTCGTGCCTGTTTCCCCAGCGTACAAGCCTCACAGAAAAACTGTGATCCATTTTTAATTTTCATACCATTTACAGCTTTCATTTCATCAGTTTTCTTGATGGCGTTCACATTGATATGGCCTAATCGCTCGTGCCATAATTTTAACGAGCTTTCTTGTATTAAATAACATTCCATAGACTTCTTCGTTTTAAATAGCATTCTAAATAATTGTCCATGGCGCTCTCCCACTGAAGATAAAGCACCGCTACTATTTCGAACTTCGCACCGCTTTCCGATAACATGAAATGAGAACCCTCTTTCAGTAATCGCTCCCACTGAAAACAAATTCTGTTCCAAATCCGGAACAAAAAGAACATTTGAAAGTTGGCGGCTCTCCTCTTTACCGTCCACACACGCGACGATATCTATTGTCCCCATACCCGCCACGGATAAAGTTTCGCCTCCTGCCACTTTCACATATCTTATCTTATCGGCCGGTCCCAATTCTCGAAATATTTCTTTATGTGGCGACATATGCATCGACGCCCCCGAGTCTGCTATCCATATCGATTGTTTTTCATTTGTTGCTTCCAAAGAAAACGCCGCGACATTATATGTTTCTTCAAGATTAGACGGCTTATCCGATTTCTTTTTATTTTCTTTATCAGCAATTCTTTTCTTACATTCACGATACCAGTGTCCCTTTTCATGGCAATAATTACACGAAAATTTTTGTTTCATTTCATCCACTCTGGCTTTACTTTTCTTTTTCCCAGCTTGATTACTAGAAACTGCCTTATCGTTAGACCTCCCGGGCTGCAAATTCATATTTCTCACCTTTAACGCTAACGACGATTCTTCCGCTTCGACCGATGTGAGCCGCTTATCTTCTCGGATTATTCTTGCGATTAATTTATCTTTCTTCCTCTCTCCTGCAGTTGTACTCTCCCATGCCATTCTAAATGTAGAAAACTTCGACGGTAAACTATCTAGGAGTCTCGACATAACCGCGCTATCGGAAGGCTTATCTCCGGCATTTTCTAATTTCCTACAAATGCTTTCGAATTTTTCAATACTCGATGCTACCGACTCACCATCAGAAATTCGAAATTTGTAGAATGCTTGCCAGTTGCTCTGCTTCAGATCTTCACTGGTATCCCCGTACAGCGTATTTAGTTTTTCCCAAATTTCCTTCGGCGTGTCACAGTTTATCAAATTTCCATGTAAGGACGTTTCCACCGAGCTAAGGAGAATAACCGACGTTTTAGCACGAAGCGTTTTCCAATTTTTCCATTCCTTTGACGTTTTACTTTCTGGCTCTGTGTCCGTTCCTTTGACAAAATTCGTTAAATCTTCTGCTTCAAGCAAGAACGATACACTGTATTTCCATAAAGCAAAATTTTTCCCATCGAATTTTGTAAGACTATATTTCTCCCTATCTGCCATTTTGTTCTATATTACAATAAAACACAGCCGAGAAAACACACTACGGAACACTACAGAATATTCTTTTACAAGTAACGCGCACGTATCATAACCCAGAAAATAACACTTTAAGCGCAGTGGAAGCGTGCTGGGCCCATAACCTATTGGAAAAATTCTATCTAATGATTTCCAACACTCTTGGTTAAGATACTGAACAACTATATTTCAGATATAATAATATGCATTACATAAAAGAACAAAAGAAAAAACTAAGAGTAAGAAACGCTACGTCCACGCATTTCGGTTGACGTCCTATAACTAACAACGCACGCATTTCGAGACGCACAGCACACAAAGGAAACAACGGAAGAACAATGTAGCGTCCACGAGTGCACCGTCACGACGCCACGCGACACTCTCAATACTACATTAGCCTAAATATTCTTCCAATATTAATTTTGTTTTTTTAGGCCTTTGTTTATGTTTCAACGGCTTACTCGCACTGTGTATACAATAAAATCGAAGAAAAACTCTATGAGCCTCCTATGAAGACAGAAGATATAATTAGATTGACAGAGATTCTAACCGAAGACCAATTAGATTTTATCACCCCAAAGTAATAAAACATGAAACCTATTTCATTCCTTTAAAAATAAGTCGATAAGCATATTCGTTTGTTTTACAGGCTATTGGGTAAGTGGCCTAACAGTTACGCATTTTCAAAGGCAATCTGTGAAGATACAGTACGACAATATGCTAATGGAATACCAACTTGCATTGTTCGGCCATCCGTGGTTGTATCAACAGAAAAGGAACCAATAGCTGGCTGGATAAACAATTTGTATGGAATTACAGGTGGTGTTTTTGGTTGTTCGAAAGGTATTTTACATACAATGTATTGTGATAAAGACCTAATTTGCGATATAATTCCTGCCGATTATGTTGTCAACAACATTATTGCTATGGGACGTTGCACAAAAACGGTAATTTGTATCTCCTTTTTCAGTTTATTACTAAAATAAACTTTTGGTAAATCTCTTAAAATATCATTTACATTAAATAAGTTAGAACTTTTTTTGTAGATCTATATCACAGATTGTTAACTTTTCCAGCAGAGATAACAAATACTTACCTGTTGACAATGAGATTCCAGTTTATAATTCTGTTTCCTCCGTTCAAAGACCAGTTACTTTGGATACTATGATGAATAATATATTCTTAGAGGGATTTCAAATCCCATCGAAAAAAGTGCTTTGGTACGCCTCACTATGGTATATCAAGAACTATTATTTCTATATCTTTATGACAATCTTTTTGCGCTGGATACCAGCAATAATAGTGGACTCTTTTTTATATCTAAGAGGAAAAAAGCCAATGTAATTTATTATGATATTTAGGTTAACAAGCTATTTATTATCCGTCGATGAAATAGAACATAAATAAATAATTGGCATTTTTTTCAGACTGCTTAATGTCTACAGAAAAATAGAGAAGTTTAAACATGTAATAAGTTTCTTTTCCATGAATGAATGGGAATTTACAAACGATAATGTCTTGAAGTTATGGGACAAATTATCTATTGTTGATAAAAGTAACTTCTTTTTTAATGTTGCTGATATTGATTGGAAGTGGTTTTCTATTACTTACATCAGGGGATTGCGAGTATTTTTAATTAAAGACCCAATGGATACGGTTGAAGAATCGAGACCTTTTTATAGAAGGTAGATGTTTTATTATCTTTTTTTTTATAACAAATAATACCTTTATCCTATTTAAAATTATTTAACCTTTTTAATGTTTATCGTTTCAGGTTGAAAATTGCTCATTATACATTGAAGTGGTTTATTTATATTTTGATTCTTTGGATTTTATATTCTTTATTATATTTTATTTTTACTTACATGTTTTATTTTTGACAATCTGTGAAAAACGACAACAAAATAATCTGTTAATAATTATTAGCAGATAGAATAGGATAATGGTTTTTTTAGAATATAAGTAATTTTCCCTATAGGTTTGAAATATTTTTGCCATTAGATTCATTGACTTTATTATTCAATGAGAAGATTTCTACACGTTAAAACTATTAGCAATTATATAGAAGTTGGGTTCTTTTTTTATAGTTCAAATAATATCTGATGATTGTTAGTGGAATGATAAAATGTTTTATGTTTACTTAGAAAGATTAAAAACGTTGAAAAAATGTAACTAAAAAAATAAATATTTATTCATCAGTCCTCTCTTATGAAGAATACAATAACTACAAATAGTTCCTCATAAGAAGAAATTCCTTAACTCCTAATATTTATATAACCAATTACCTCTTAGGCACTACGCGCCACTATAATGACTTTCGCAGATGCCATCTTTTAAAATATATCATACTCCTAATTGTAATATTATTTATTAAAATAAATTTTTAAAGTTAGAGTATATGTGATATATTTTAAAGAAAAATTATAATTCAATCATTAAATACTTTATTTTAATATACTCGCGTAGAGAACGAAATTGTCTGTTGAACCCTTCCGTACAGAGAAACAGTTTCGCGCAGAATTCAGCAGTGCTTAAAAAATTAAAATAATGCGAATAATATGTAATTACGAATGCTGCATCGATAATATGTTTATATATTTAATAGAAAATCTTTACATGTACAATTCATTAAAAATAGTATAAATGGACCGTTTATTTTAAATGTGATTTAAGTCCATTTTAAAAAAAGAGATATCACATAATTTATGCTTAATTTATTGTAAACTTTTTATGTGGATAACTAGTTAATATTTAACTTCTTAAAAAGTGCCCATGTTTTGTACAATTTAAAATTGATCGGTATGTTAGGCCCGACGTGAACTATACCTGCTTAGATGTATTATCTTGATCCCTTGGAAAACCTATCTAAGGGCTAGTAGATAAAACCTACACTTGCGCTGCATACTAATTTAAGGAACATCCGTTTCTACTTTTTCACGCCGAACATAAAATTTGGAATTTTAAACAATCCCCCACTGCACCGTGAGAACACCAATAAGAATCCCTTAACTTATGAAAAAACGCCCTTCTTCTAGAACCTTCCTTGTTCCGATTTCCCTTAAAAGGGGCTCCTTCGACATCCGAAACTCTCTTCTATCCTGGCCGTTACGCTTTTAAGTCATTTTGTATCCGAACGTAAATCTGTTGTAAATAAAAGTTATTCTTTCCAAAACTTGGAAATCCTTGTTTTTAATACAATCACAAGAATTCAATAGGCCGAATTCTTACGTTATCCGGAAATCAACGCGAATTTAACTTCACGTGAACATTTCCGCGTAACAGTGGGAACTATGCATAAAGAAACTTAATCTAGCACATCGGAATGCTACCCTTTTTTTTATGGTATATATCGGATATGTTTACATAGGAATCTGAAATTCTTCAAAGGGTCCCAACACTGCACACAGGGTTTTTATTGCACCAATATATTCCGATAATCCTTAGGTTTGTTTAGGGTTTTATGGTCTCTCTAATCTTTTCTTTTAGTCTCTGAATAGAGTTTTCCTTTCCATAAAATAAGATATAAAGAAAAGGACTGAATACTAGTTTTTCGTCTACATCTGCTACACTTAAAACTCTCCTACATATATACTTTCGAGAAATTGTTAAGAGAGTTAATATGTTTACGAACTCATTAAAAGTTGCTTAAATAGACGAGAATAATAACAACGAGTAAGACTTTTACCAAGAGAAGAGAAGAAGAACGGTATCGAACAAAGTGTTGTTTGTATTTCACTTATCTTATTCTAAATTAATAAATAATCTAATATTACCTCTTGAATAAATACAACTTATTATTTTCTACTTAAAAAAGTACAATATATTTCTGCATATTCTGCAGATTTGGCAGCAATTAACAGCAAAACACAATTTGATAATATTCATTCAACTATAATGAAAATATAAGTAATTGTAATTTAAATGATTTTATTTTAATTTTTGGCGTTATATATTGTAACTATATTGCTTTAATTAAAAAAAAATGTTATCAGATATCGTTAAATTAGAAAATATTCCTAATAGCGATGGTACTTTAGACGAATGATATAAAAATAATAATTTATGGAAACCAATAGGAACATATTTCAATGTAATATAAAATGCAAAAAAAAAGAATTAAGCTTATTTTTACCTAATTTTTATCTTGTCTAATTCAAAGACACTTAATCTTTTCTATTTATTAAATTCGCCATAAAATCATTGAAATCGTTACTGCTAGAGAATCTTTCTGACATTCCAGAAAAGGGAACACAACTGCAGTATCTTGGAACACTTTTAATTTTATATTTTTTAATGTATCTATACCAGCGAAATTGTCGACAGATACTTCATTTGTTGAATAAACTATTTATTGTAGCCCGCTTTTTTTATAGACATTCAGATACGTCTTAACAAAATAATCACTTATGCAATTTTTTTTGCTATTTAAATGCATATAGTATGCATAAAAACGCATACCTTTATTGCCAATGCACTAATACATAAAATATATATAAAGATGAGAGAAAAGATGAGAGATAAATAGTACGTGTGCGTGTTTATGCCGGAATATTTCTGGGAGTATCGATAGGCGTCGGAAAATGACCTTATTGTGTGCGTTCGGCAATCAAATGTGGATGGGATGTAAATGTGAACGTTAATTAATTAAAAAGATCGCGTTTCATCGTGTTTGAAATATTTCACCACCTTATAATATTGCTTTGTGCATTATGAAAGTGCTGAAGTCTCTTGAATATTCTCGGTCCAGAAGTATTGAAAGATCTAGTCTTAGTGAGTGAAAACCTATGATGAGAGATGATAGGTAAATATGTTCAATGAAGGCAGCCAGCGGGTGCCTTTATGATTCTGTGCCATTAGGAATGTGTTACAAGTTTATTATGTTATACTATAGATACTTACTTATAATTATTATTTCTTAATATCTATAAACAAATAAATACTTTTTATCATGATAAGTCTTACATATATCTTTTTCAAAATTTCCGATGAATGATGACTTTAATTTCTTTTTTCTTGTCTTAGAAATCTTTTAAAATGACATAAAAAAATATACTCTTATCTAATGTAAATCATTTAGAAATACTTACATCATATTTTTAATAAAAAATCAAACTTTTAATATTACAGTAAAATAGAGAGAAGAATTTTTAATAATAAAAATTATTTATACGCAAGAAATATAAATTTAAATTTTATTTAATATTTTTTAAAAAGTGTTTTTAATTAGTAATACTTGGTAAATTCATAGACAATTATAAATATTGCTTTCATAGGCAAATTCAACAAAAAAGAAAAAAGTAGGTTATTACGGTGATGCGGAAGCAGGATCCAGGTTATCTATGAGATCTTCAAATTATAAAAATAATTACTTATTTTTAAGAAACCCAAAGACTAAACAGAGTAGAATAAGTCTCAAATAATGTTTTTAAAAGTAAATATAAAAATATTTATTAAGAATGAATGGATTTACCAGCACGATTATATTTATTTGGAATATTCATTTATGCAATTTGCTTTTGCAACTCAAATTCAATTACGTATCATCTATTGTAATTATACTTTTATTCAAAAAATATCTTTTCTAAGGTTTCTGATAACCTATGACTTTACTTTTTTTTCTAGAAACATCATGTTTCTAATTGATAGATAGAATAAATGATTCGATGCACTTTATACTTTTAAAACCAAAGTTGCAAGGTAGATATAATTTTTTACGGTCTTTCAAATCTGTTAAAACGACGTAAAATAAAAGTTATTTCTATTTATTATAGTTATTTTTAAAATACTTAAAAAACATTTTTAAACAAGATCAAAAGGTATAAATATTAAGATAGAGTAGGAATGTGTTACTTTAAAAAGCATTTAATAGCAGTTAATATTTTAGATAAAATTTTATTTAATATTCTTTGTAAAGCATTATATTTTTTGTAAAGCATTTTCTTGTAAAGCATTATTTAATTATCTTCATCAAATAATAATGCTTGATAATTGTATTGATAATAGTTAGTACTGCCTTCATAAGCTCCCTTAAGAAAAAAAAAAAAGGATGTTTGCACTTATGTGCCAATGTAAGTATATAATTGTGGGGTGTGTTGAAAATCGAAGAGGTTGTGTGTGTAAATCTGTGTGAGTCCAAGGGTCCGAGAGGTTGTGTGTGTTAGTCGGTGTGGGTCCAAAGGTCCGGGTGCGTTTGGAACATGCGGGGTGGGGGAGAAACCTTATAAGGAGAGGACGGTCACGCATCAGAGGTTTGTTGTTGTGGTTTTTCCGAGAGAGTAGCGTGGAGAGAACCGAGTGACGAGAGCGAGTGAGAATAGTGAGTAGATAGTGGCGAGTGAGTAGTGATTCTGTGAGGTCTGAGTGAGTGCGAAAAGTTGCGAAGTGTTATTGTAATTGTTATTGTAAGGGTAATTGTAATTGTAATAAGCAATAATTTGTGAGAATAAAGAGTATCTTTTATATCTCAAGTAGTGTCGGCAACACGGGGGAATTAGATATCCTTAGCTGGATACAGAACAATTGATTTCCCTACATAATTATTAAGTATAATCTAATTAAAATAACTTTTATTTAAGCGTCGTTAAACTATTTTTATATATTAAAAAAATTCATGTGTAAGGGTGTACAAAAACATGTACCTGTAAATAAATATTCCTAATTTAACTTCTGTGCTTTAATCTTATATATACAAGGATTATAATATAGTTTTTATTTGTGAGAAACGGTAAATAGTATTTGCCACTTAGTTTCTACGTAAAGAAAATAACTGATGTTTTTAGATATGTTGTATCGTGATAAATAAATCTACGCTTACTGTGTGCATTAACAAATACACATACTAACGCACGTATAAACTTACACATGGACTATAACAAGTATTAGGCAGTTCAGTATAGATATAAATATATTCAATAATCTATACTCAATATACGACGCCTTTTCTCTCGCTTCAACTCGGCAATATTCAGGCGCACATAAGTACACATATTAACAATTCTTAGTGGAAAAGAGTGGAGTGATTATAAGGGACTGCATTAAGAGAGTACTGTGATATTAGGAAACGCTGTATCCTGCCTTCTATCTCATTCTCTCGCAGTCTAAAGCCTATAGATGTATTTATGTTTTTCTTTTTTTGCATTTCCGTTTCATCGAATATCAAATCACTCTAATTCTAAAAAATATTATACTTTTAAAATATATTAATTCATTCAATACTAATATAAATATATTATAAGGCATTTGCTAGGCTTGTTTTGAAAACATTAAATATTTGTTTTTTTTTTTACAAAAGTGATTTTTAATTTATGTTAGGAATAACGTTTCTATTAGCTCTATATTTGTAGATACAATTTTTTTAATACTAAAATTTGCAACGACCTAAAGTGGTAAAATAATTTTCTACTTAGCTAGTTTTTAGCAGAAGTTTAAATGACGTTAAGAATATAAATTACTTTCGCATATCTAATGTACCTACACGTAAGCAATTCTTGGACTTTAGTACTCTTCGACAGTATTGGATTAGCATTGAACGTCAACATGTGATCACAGTTTGAAAGGAGAAGTGAGACCTCCCTTCCACTACATCCGGCCTATACTATTATTACGTAACACTCGTGCAGGTGACTACCTTTGAAACCACACATGAGAATCCTTATCATATTAAAATAATGCGAACACATTATTAATGCCGAATTCACTCACATATAAAAACTGTCATTAACGAATGTCGAAAATGTTTGTTAGATATTGATTCGAAAACGTTTTACAAATCTATCAAAACTGGATTATTTTGTCTAGATCTTTGGTATATTTAATAAGTTTCCGGATACACTCTTTCATAAAATATATTTTATGAGATTTATTTATTTATTCTTATGAAATTTATTTACTTATTCTATATGTAGAAAAAAACAAATAAATGTTAAATATTTTGACATCCTACAATATAAATAGACGTTAAAAGAAAGCAGACGAGTTTATTAAGCAAGTAAGTAAGCAAGCGGTTTGAGGAATAAAGTAGCTCTCCATATTTTTTCTAAAATAATTCCTATTTTGTCGTCAATCCATATCTCCTAACGCATAAAGACCTATCTTTTCTCGTACATATGTTCTTACGTATTCCGCTGTCATAACGTTATCATGGGCGTTTTTAAAAGTTAAACCGTAGGAAGTATATTGTGGCAAAAGCTGATGTAAATTTATATTAATTTCAATGTACTTAAGCGCCAATATTTAAATTTATCTTCTTACAAATGTTTAGTTTTTGACGATTTGCTTTGCTGAAATCTACGCACTTCCACATTTTTTCATGTACGTGTGTCGTGTGTAAGGGTCAATTATCAAGTATAACATTTTTGTGGCATTTTCAGGTAATCCAGATATTTTCACCATAATACACTAATAATAATATAGAGCTTTTGATTATAAATATAGAAATATATATATATATATATATATTAGGGTGGGTCAAAAAAATTACTTATTTTTTTTTTCAAGTGCCACGCAAAAATGGGTTCCTAGAAACCTTAAAAAGAATTCTCACGCAATATGAGCTCTTAATTTTAATAGGAAGATCCTCCGCATCGCAGTTTTTTATTTTTTTTTTCAGTCCAATAGATTAAAATTCATACCTCATTATTTATTGATTGAATAGAAAAATGTCTTAGACGAATTTTGTAGGAAATTTAATGCTCTACAATAAAAGTATCTCATATTTTTTCCGTAAACCTCACCATTTAAATGATATTAAAGATTTAAATTTGATGAATTTTAGACAAATCTCATTGAAGATTGAGAAACTAGGAATACAGAGAGAATAGATAATAAAATTTCGGGAGCTTTTAGTATTCATAGCAGGCTTAAACAGGTGGACGCATTATCACCTCTTTTGTTAAACTTAGTACTGGAATTTTCAGTCAAAGAACTGCAAAAAAGTATAGACATTTTTTAAACGAAAGAGACAACGCAACTGTTTACATAGACGGACAATTATGCTTTGCTAAAAGACAATAAAGAGTCGTTAATTAATAACGCGAAAATATTAATATATAAGACAAGAGATATGGGATTACAAATAGGCGTGGAAAAAACAAACTATATGGTCGCTGATCGACTTCTCAAACTTTGGTCGTTCGGAATAACATTTTTGAACGGTCAGCAACTTTAGGTATTTCAGATCAATCATAAATAAGACGAACGAAATTAACGAAAAATTTAAGAAAAGAATCAATTTAGGCAATTCATTCTTTTATTCGGTCAATTGATTACTCAGCTCGCGTGACTGCTGTCTAGGCGTTTTAAAATCAGGATATACAGGATATACAGGACAATCATCCTATCGATGGTTTTTATGGTATTGACATGATGTCGCTTACGTTACGGGACGAAAAAAATTTTATGGTTTTGAAAAATAAAGTTTTTTGTAAGATTTACCGTGCAAAACGCGATGCAGAAACGGGCGAATGAAGAAGACTCCATAGCGTATAAGTACATCAACTGTACAACAAGACGGACATCATTAACGTCGTAAAATCAAGCTAATGAAGATGGGCATGTCACGTGGAACGCGTAAGGGATTATATAACAGTGTATAATATACTAGTAGTAGAAAAAAGGACGTAACAGTGTAAAAGTTTCATAAAAGTTAGAAAATGATAAAATTAACCGATAGTTATCGTTAAATGTTAAAGACAAACTTCATAGCAATATGTCGTATTAGTTTATTTTTTTCGTCATTTCTAAAATAATTAATCACAGAAAATTTTTTTAGTGAAAACTTTTTTGTCTGGACAAAGCTAAGTATGTACCTACATACGTATACGCCAGTGGAAAATGTGTTTCATGGAACAAGTGAATAACTTAGGTCTTAGTCACAAAAAAAGGAGAAAAAGCCATAAAAATCGAAAAACAGAATAATTTTATTGATTTATTTATTTTTTAAAGTACACTTAAAACGTTCATTAAACTAAATATAAAAAAACATCATTATTATTTTAAAAGAAATGAAATTAATCAAAATGAAAATATAAATATTGAACAAAGAGAAAAATGATTAAACGTATGGATCGTATACTTAAAGTAACTTGCATAATCTCCTTAAAATATTTTGTATTTATTTAATCATAGTTATAAAGATATTTTTCGAACTGACGTACTTCCTCTTCTTGTGGATCCTTTTCTTCAGATTGTTGCTAAATTATTTTAAACACAATCATGATTAATAAGATGTAGAGCTTATATTTAATAAAAATATTTAAAATAATAATACTATCGTTAGCTAATGGAAACAAAAAGTGAATAATGAAATTTATATCATAAAAAATAAAATAAATTACCTGATTTTCGGTCTCCCCAACAAGAATATTTTTCTCGTTGCTATCTACGGAATTATCTTTTATTAAATGGCGAACAGCGATTATTGAAGATTCTGTGCATAGTATAGAGTTTAGTCGTTTTAAAAGTAATGACATTTTTTTGTAATATACATTTTTATATTTATTGTCAGCTACTGCATTTTCTAAAAGATTAGGCAATAAAATAATTAAACCATGAAGGGAAGATTCTTTTCTTTTTTTGCATAATTTTTCAATATTAGTGTCTCTTAATCCATCTCCGTTTAAGTCGAACGAAGAGAAAATAAAGAATTTTACATGAGACAGACAAAACTTTCTGCTATATTCATCTAGTATTTCAGTAACTTTGAAATACTTTAACAAAAGAAATTGAAGAATCAATCTTCGTTCTTTGTAGATCAAATATGCCATCTAGTGGACCTATAGTTAAAACTTCTTTGAATAATTTCTCAATACATGTGACATTGCTTAAGTCATCTTCATGTCGGACAATGACCGTTACTCCATTTTCGCGCCATTTAAGGACTGCACATTCGTGACCCTCTATAGACATATCAGAAGCGATGATTAATTTTTTAACTCCTTGTTCGATCATCCATTCAATTAGTACTTTGCTAAAGATATTGAAACCATCGATGACGAGGTAGCATTTATCGCTATAGAACCAAAATTGAGAAATGATATTGGAAAGTGTTTTATCTTCTTGCAAGTTGACTAAAACCTGCAAAAAAAGCATTTTTAATATAATTGTCAAAAAAGAAAATTAAATCTTATTAGATAAACAGTATAAATAATTATTTACTTTTCCATAACGTTCACAAGCATCAATGCTTCTTTCTTCCGTTGCTCCTTGAAGAAAAAGTCTTCGTGATATAATTGGTTTTAAGCTGCCCATTTGAAGAGCTGTTCTCATCAGATCTGCTGCTTCTCTCTTAATTTTCGTTGGCAACTTAATAAGGTCTTGTAAACAGTAGCCGTACATACTTAGAAATCGTATAAAATTAGATAGTGGTATCGGATTGTAACTAGGCCCTTTACAATCGTAAATCATTACTAAATGTTTTAAAGTTTTAACAATATCTATACAATCTGCCATATTGTCTAAGATGGAAAAGTTTGCAACTACAAAATCAAAACCTTTGCCTTTTGTAATATTTTGAATATAACTTTTATAATTATTAACATTTATAATATGAGTCTGTGGTAAGCTTGGTCGTATTGTCTCGATCACTCGTTTTTCTGCTTCCGTTTTATAAGTAGTGTAAACATCAAAATTATATAATAAAGATAAATTTATAAGAGCCTGTCCTATATCACTAGCACCAAAATGTATCAATACAGTTTTAATTGTTTTTAACCTCCATTTATCTGAATGTAAAATAATAAAAGCTGCCAAATAAGCTTGGAGAATCGTTGCAGCATCTTCGAAGCTCATAGTGTCTGGAATAATCCAAGTTAAATCTGGATCTGGTAAAATTTCATTACTTATAGTTAAATTATTAACAAGCCCCATTACTCTACGACCTTTTTCATCTCTTCCTGAATATTCTGTAAGAAATATTTGTGATTCTAAGCTGACGTCACTATTTAAATAGTACTCGTAAACACTCAAGTCGAATGCTGCAAACTCTACTTTTACGACACTTTCATTTTTTCTTCTAGACAATGGTAGGTCTTCCGTCCATTCTAAAGAAATTGGTTTATTAATTTTTGCTTTCTTACGAAAAGAAGAAGTGAGCTTCACTGGCAATGGCATCCATCTGTATGTGCCCCATTCCCCATTTGGCGCTAAGACGTTTTCACGAAGATTGAGTTTTACTTGTGATTCATAGAATTCATTTTGAAGTGCGAATTTTGGTGCTTTTGCATCTTGTAGATCGAAAATATGGAGTTTCTTATATCCCGGTTCTTGTCTTATACCTTGAAGTATCTCAAATAAATCATTATCCTGGATAGTGTTAACCACAAATAAAACATTGTCATATTTTTGAATCTCGTAAACAGATCTTTAACCGATCTAGACAGTTTTCTTGGTTACTCAAAACAATCGCTTTTCTTAAATTTCTTTCTTTACGTAAAAGTAGAACAATACGACAAAGAGAAATGTTGATTTTTAAGATGACATTTAATCCAACACTTGCTAATGCAGAAATCACATCATCTTTCTCTTCTGTTTCTATGATTGTCAATAAAAATGATTCTTTACCAAGAGTACTAATGAATTTTCTTATATCCTTAAGATGCACATTATTTATAATCGTCAAAATAAAATCCTCATTCATTGTCTGGTTAAGGAACTCTCTGCTAATTAATTTTATATTGAGGTTTTTCCTCGTCCTTTGTATGATATTCTCGAGAAACTCCAAAATGTTTTCATTTTTGTTTTCTGAGTCATTTATTACCAATATCTTTTCTATATTTTTTTTGCTAATATTTGTGGAAATTATTCTTAGTACTACGTTTAATACGTCGTCAATATTCATCTTTGTTTTATCTATATTCTGGATAAATCGAAGCTCATCCGCGATAATTTCCCAATGACTGTTGTCAAATATTATTTCTTGAAATTGAATCCCAATCATCTCAATTCCGGGGCAAGCTATCACATTTATCTGTTTGTCGAATTTCATAGATAGCTCTGTGAAAACAAATTATAATATACTGTATAATTTATTAGACTATGATATATGTCGTTTTTTTTGTGTGGAGGAACTTACCAAAAAAAATATTTAAATAATTGTTTAAAAAAATGTATTTCAATAAAATAACAATTATAATTTACGAAAATGTTTAATGCAGAAATTACTTGAATATGGTTTAAAAGAAAATTAGAGATATTGCCTTCTTTCTTAACAATGACTTTTGTTTTAATAAATTTTTTATTATTTTACAATTATAACTGTTAGTACTAAAACGTTACGAAAAGACTGCCGATTATTACAAATAACGAAATAATTGTAAATAATTTAATATCAAGGCAAAATTCAATAAATAATATAAATTTTAATTGTTTATTCTTTAATTATAAATAAATGAAAATTAAATTTATTTCGTTTTACTCCTAATATGATCATAAAGTAGTATAAATACATTCTAATTTTGATTTATCTGTTAGAGAATTTGAAGAGTTTTACACACAACTCTTGGTCTATATTTCATCTTAATAACCACGAAAAAGTTAACATTAACATTCAAATGCTTACCATTATTTTCTTTCATTTTGTCAGTTAATTGTGCCAAGTCGATGACGAGTTTTTCTATCCTACTCGGTATCAACATATTTTTGTTCCTACTGCTGATAATATGCACTTGAATTAATCCTTCTAGTAATAACATCCAATCACTGCTCCATTTAAACGTACCATTGGTACACGATGTAGAAAGTCTGCTAATAATATTATAAGATTCTTCGTACTGGTAACCACGTAAAAGAAGATTTGAATAAATATCTTCTTCGTTTAAAAATTCTGTTTCCTTTTTCAGTAAAATAATTTCAGGAATAACTTTTTTCTCAGTTTCTGCTACTCGTATAGTTCCAGAAGCTAACATGATTCCTTCTTTACATTTAACTTCAAATTTTCCTGAGACTAAAAATTTACATTTTCTCAAACATAGTTACGAAATATTATATTTTAGTGATTAAAATTTTTACCTTTTAATATCATAATTATTAAGTGTATTTTATTGTCTTTGGGTACTGTTAATAATTTATTGTGATTAATAATATTTTCCAGTATAATAGAATTGTCATGCTTGTGTGGATTTTAATTTAGGTAAACATTTAAAACTAATTTTGAATAGACAGCTAAAGAAATAATAACTTTATCGTTCATTTTAAAGTTTCGTAAAAACTTGAATTTATCTGAGTCAAGATCTATCAGTTCTTCGGTTTGTTGAATTTTATACGTGTTATCAGCTTCTACGTTCCTGTCCAACATATGAAATAGTAGTTTGTACAATTCATTTTAGAAAAAAGTCTATTTTATACTTACCAATCAAAACTATGTTCCCATCTGCATAGTGAAGAAATCGACGGCGTTCCTTTAGAAACAGGAAAGGAAATTCTCGGATAGAGCTTCCCTGGCTTAATAGGTAACCTAAGATTATAAAGCTTTCCTAATGTTGATAGTAATAAGATTGAATTATCTTTATTACCTCGTTTTGTTAATGTTAAATTAATGCAGTTGTTTTTTAACGTTTTTTTCAGAATTGCCTGATGAATAAAATGTAATAAGTAATACAGTTATAATAACATACAATAAATATTTTATTCTAAATAATAAACCTGTAGCAGCCCATGCGGTGAAATTTCAATGGTTATAGCATTATTTGGAATCGTTTTTATTACTTCTTCGAATAAAACAGGAGAAAGAAGATTATTTGTATGATATGCAGGTGAAGAAAATTGAGCTTTTATTGAAAGCAATTCGTTTTGTGGAATAGACGTGCATATCCAACGAGAACTGCGTTCTTTTGGAAAAGGAATGACTTTTTTTAGATAATCCAACAACTTTGGACCAGCTGGAGAAATGTAACGACTATGATATGCAATATTACTAGTTGGAACGGTTTTTAGCAAATATTCCTTTATTCTAAAAATGAAAAATTATGACTATATTAATAAAACTTCATTATTAAGACTGTCTATTAAAAAATCTACTAGGAATAACCTGTAATTTTTTTACAAAAACATTTCTTGATTCGGTTGGTCCACTTATTGTAGAGCTTTCTGGTCCATTATGACATGCAACGTCAATGTCTTCAGGGCAGATATCTCGAATTTGTTGGTAGCCAAGACCAACTGCAGCCATCGTTCCGTGAATTAAGTCACTTTCTACAGAAGCTAAACCTCGAGAAAGAGCACTTAAAATCATTTCCTCAACAGTAAAGCAACCATCTGCGTAAGAACAACCGAGCTCACCAACAGAATGTCCGATCATGTAATTCGGTTTAACGCCAACAGCATATAAAATATCCACTAGACCAATCTGTGTAGCAATTATGAGAAATTAATTATACAAAGATAGGAAGAAATAAATAATATTAAAGTGTAAATATTAAATATATATTATTACTTGTATTGCCGCTATTCCTAAAAAGCAATTTATAATATTATCGTATATAGTTGGATCTTCGTCACATATAATATGCATAATATCATAACCTCGAGGTCTTAAAACATCATCACACCTTTTTATTGCTTCAGCAAAGATTGGTATTTTCATCAGTGACTCACCTAAAAAAGATTTATTTTGAAATTTAATAGCTATCAAGTAACATCTTTTTTATTATTTATATGTAAAATTTGTATTACCCATTCCAGTCCATTGTGATCCCATCCCCGAAAAAACAAACCATATCTGTCGAGATTGAAGTGACAAATTATTATCAATCATCTCTATCGATTGTTCTGAGTTAGTTACTCCAGATTCTGGAATTACTGTATATCCAGAATACAATGATTGAGGAAATGGTTTCTCAGTAATATCATTAATTAATTGAGCAAATTCATCATCTCCCTCTGTTCGAATTCAACTAAACACGTATACTATATTATTAACAATTATTTTGTATAATTAGTTTTGTCGTAAAATAAATAACCTACGGTATTGAAGATCGATGTTATCATTTCCTGAGTTCGACAAGAAGCTACAAAAAGCCGTGGCATATTATTTTGTGAAAGCTTTCTACTCAGCTTCTCTTTTGAATGGCGTTGTAAGATAATGTATGAGAAGGAACCATTTAATGCAGCTGTGTTAACAGCAGCGTAGCAATCCGTCCAAATTGTTGGTTTTGTAATGACTTTTACGCGTCCCTCCTGAAGACATTGAGCTTCTTCCGGAGGCTCGGAATAATGAAGATTCGGTGGTATAACTCCGGTCTCCATAGCAATTAGTACCTAGAAATTACAAAGAGAATATAATGTAGAATATGAAAATAAATTTGTATTGTGTTAAATTTAATTTTGTCTTTTCAGTTATTTTACCTTGATTATCGAATTTAATGTATTATTATTAAATGTATAACCAATGTTTGATTTAATAGATCCTATTAAGAGAGGATTAGAATAACTTCGATCTTGACCATAAACAAGATCTATCGCCTTTAATTCTTCTAGATCCATTGATTTGATTGCTGTACCATCAGCCTCGATGTAATTTACATCGCTAGGTCTTAAACTGCATTGTTTCAATGTCTGTTTCATTATTTGAGCTTGAAATTCAGCTGTAGAAAATATACAAGTTTTTCTTGAAATTGCTGGAGTGTAACTAACACAAATATTAACGACCTCAGCATATACTCGCTTTGCATCTTTAGCTCTTTGTAAGAAAATAGTTCCTACTGACTCGCTTCTTAAGAATCCAGAAGCATTTTTGTCGAAAGACCTGTTTAGCCCGTCGGATGACAACAAACCTAAATCACGAAATGTATACAACCAAAAATTATTAATAAATTAGGAAAATATTCATTTGATAATGTAGAAATTTTCATTATTACTTATATGATCAAATAACAAGAAACAGTTGCCTTTTTTTCTTTACATGTAAGTACTGGAAGTAATTATTCTTGACATACTCTTATTTTACCTAATTCAGAGAGTTGATAGGATGTTTTAGAAAGTAAACTTAAGGCTCCACTACATACAATCGCATTATCGCAATCTCCAGCTTTAATAGCTTGGTAAGCTTTTTGAATTGCTAATGCACTTGATGTGCAATTTGAATCAATACTACAGCTTGATCCAATTAGACCCATAAAAAATGAAATCCGGTTTGCTAGCATACCACGGCAATACCCAGTTAAAGTATATCCATCTAGCTATTATGAAAATAAAGCAAACTGTACTTATAGTTTTTTTTACATTTGTATAGAATCAATTAGAGATGATTTTATTAACTTACCTTTCCTACATTGCCTATAAGATAACTATCTGACTCATATAAACTCAATACCCCGTAAACATTGGTTTTCTTGTCGCGTAGTTCTGCAGGATTTATTCCAGCATCAATAATTGCTTCAAACGTAGTTTCCATTGCAATTCTTAATTCTGGCGCCATATTTTTTGCCTGGATTGTACTAATTCCAAAAAAGAAATTGTCGAATTTCGTTAAACCAGAAATTATTCCCAAACGAAATGGTATTTTAGACATAGGATCTAGAAAATAATAATTTATTAAACCAATAAAAAAAGTACTTTAATATGATTGTTGAGAACAATAATTTTTTTTCTTTTAAGGCAACATGGACACACATACACAGGCATACATAGGCGATTAAACAAGGTGACATAAGGGACAATAAAAGCGGCTCTTTCTATCGGTCGGATTTTCTTGAAGACGTTAGGAAGAAGTGAGAGACGGACGGAAGTATCTGTATAGCTTCATTAATAACCGCTAACTAATGCAAAACGTTTTTCCAACATCTTCTATCAAAGCATTTTACATGCATTTTCAAATAGTTAAATATTTTCGTGTAAAAACTAATTTAAGGGGGTATTCTGGTCTAGAGGCATGAATTTTTCGTACTTTTTCAAGTGTAATAACAAAAAGACGAATAATATTTTAACTATCTGTAATGTTACAAGATATTCATTAATATTTCGAGAATACAAGGAAAAAAAATACTGTAAAAATGTAAAAATGAAAAAGATTTAGGCTGATGAAGTAGAGGGTCCTAAAAAGACAGCGCGCGGCGATTGTCGAGATTGCAGCTCTCTTGGTAATCCGAAATAAAAAAATAAAAAACATTATTAATTTACAATAATGCCGCTATCGTTCGAACTAAAAGAATTAAAAACAGTTTTGTTTTTTTTTTTCGCTAAATTACAGCTATTTGAAAAAAAAAACCATTATTTTTACCACTTTTTTTACATTTCCGAATTTTTTTTTAAAATAGTAAAAATTCAAAATTTTGTAAGATTTTACTTTACAAGATAGAGTAATGCATAGAGAAGTCTCTCAACAAATTTCAAGCAAATCGGTTTAGTAGAACTTGAGATATCTTGACAATTGTGAAAAAAAAAAAATAGTTTCGAGAAAAATGCGTTCAAAGTATCGCGTAATAGGGGTAGGATATAGGATGCTGCGTCACAAAAACAGCTATATCTTCGAAAATAATTTGTATTTTGAAAAATCCTCTTGAGGACATATTCTTAAAGGGTTATGCTTATAAGTATCAAAAAAAAAAAAAATAAATAAATAAATCGATTTTTTCAAATTTCTAGACCAGAATACCCCCTTAACTTATTCTTACCTAATTTCCATCTTTCATGATCTATAGTCGAGCAATCTTTTCCACTTATTAAATTCGCTATTAATTCATTAATATTTGCACTATTCGGAAATCTTCCAGATATTCCAGAAATAACCACTTCTTCTTTGCCTTCTAAATTCATACTTGCTAAATGTATCTATATAAAAGCTACAATCAAATACGATTTTACTTATCAACTAAAGCTATTAACTGTAGCTGCTGTTTATATAGCCTTCGGCATAGGTCTAATTAAAATTAATATTTATGCTATTTGTTTTTAAAATTTAAATATCTTACGCGTAGAAAGCATTGTCATTATATTGAAGTAAGAACTTCATTAGAATAGAAAGTGATTTAAAAAAAATGACGTAACACGGCAATGGGGTACAGTGTATCGTGGCAATCCAGTGCAGTGTTTTCCTATTCTTGATCTCCTCCTTGTACGCTGCTTCGTAAACCCCACTCCTAGCTACTAAGCATTGTATATGTTTGTGTGTTTGCATGAGACTGCAATTACGAAGCTTAGACATACATTATTCTTAAAACATGCCCTTAAAAATAGAATTAGCTCTTCGGCAATCAACTAGAATCACAAGCAAAGCCGTTTAATAGTATTATAAAAGACTATAGCATAAAAAAAATTTAAGATCTCTTTTCACAGGATGATATTTTTAATTATTATTAATAACTAGATTAAGGAACACGAAATTTTATTATTGCAAATACAAAATCCCGCTAGTGTTCCCGCCGCTTAGCTTGACCCCTCAGTTTGTGGTCTCCTAGACTATTTCTCTAAAAAAACTCCTAATATTGTCCTCCCATCTACATCTCGGTCTATCTACTTGTCTTTTCTTGTTTGGTACCGATCAGTATTTTATGCACTGTTCGATCCTAACACATGAGGTGGCGAACAGGGGGCCACGGGACCAGACTATCTTAATCGGCTTGTTTTTACGACATTAATGGTGTCGGGTTTGTTGTACATTCGGTGTACTTCTACGTTTTACGGTTTCTTCTATTCGCTTGTTTACCCATCGCCTTTTCAAACCAAAAATTTTACGAAGAGCTCTATTTTCTAAAAATCTTAATTTCTTTTCGTTCTGATGGGATGATTGTCCTGGATATCCTGATTTCTAGACGCCTAGACAGCAATCACGAGCTGAGTAATTAATTGACCAAATGAAAGCATGATTTGCCTAAATTGATTCTTTTCTTAAATTTTTCGTTAATTTCGTTCGTCTTATTTATGATCGATCTTGAATATCTAATGTTGCTGACCCGTTCAAATATGTTATTCCGAACGACAAAAATTTTAGAATTTGGCACATTTTGAAGTCGATCAGTGACCATATATTTTGTTTTTTCTGCGTCTAATTGTATTCCCAGATCTGTTTTCTTATATATTAATATTTTCGCGTTATTAATAAATGACTCTTTATTGTCTCCTAGCAAAGCAATATCGTCCGTATATGTCAAAAGTTTCGTTGGCTTGTTCTAATGCAGAATATCTATACTTTTTTGCAGTTCTTTGACTGCAAATTCCATTACTAAGCTTAACAAAAGAGGTAGCAATGCGTCCTCTTGTTTTAGCCCGCTATGAACACTAAAAGCTTCCGACTATTGATTACCTATTCTCACTTTACCACGAATTTTCCGCTGAAAATTTCTAGACGTAAAAAAAGGGATAAGATATTAGTAAATTTTATATCTTTTTTAAAAAATTAAAACTATTCCTTTGGTAGCAATAAATAATTACATTTTAGTACAAGTGTAATAAAACAATAGTTTGGAGTATTCAGAAACAATTTAAATAAAATCATCAAACATTCTGAGATACAAAAAGGTAATAGACTGAAGATATAGACGATAAAAATAATATTCTTTATTTTATTTCCTTTTCAAATACGCTATTGTAGACGATAACATTAATATTTAGTTCTTTCTTTATTTTATTTCCTGTTTGAATACGCTATCGATCTTAGTGAAATGAAGCGCGACGAAAACCTTTGTGCAGTATCGGGTTCTTGGGGTTCTTTCGGATTTCTAAGTAAACACATGCGACATAAGAAGAAACGATATTCTTTTGTTTAAAAAAAATTTCCTTTATGCTTTATTTTCACTACGATCTTTACCGAAAACAAAAGCTATACCAATCGGTTGACTATGGCGGGGGGATGGATCCTTCTGCTATTGGTCGTTAATATTCATAATCTCTTTTCCTCTCCCAAGGGGTGTGTGTGTTACTCTTTTATGATATAAACATGTGATACAAAGTAAGAAAGAAAGTCCATAGTCTTCAGTTCCTTAGTCTATCAAGTCCTTAGACTTTATCAGTCTGTATATCCGTCTGTCTGTATTCGTCTGTCCGTATCAGTCCCTTTGTCTAGTCCTTAGTTCTCAGTTCACTAATTATACTTTCTGTCTGTTATATTCGTCTGCGTATATTATCAGTCAGTTTATCAGTTTATCAGTCAGTCAGTCGGTCATATATTTATAACTCTTTTGTATTCTTTATTTTTTGTAACCACACTACTTTTTGTAAACTTATGTCAATACCGCTTAACATCATTATAATTTAAAATATAATTCTTACTTTGGTAGCAATATATTAAAACATATTTGTAGAACTGTAATTAATCTTCAAATTATCCCGCCTAAATCATCATCTTCTTACTCTTCCTCTTCCTCTTTCCCTAGTCTGTGGCCAATGATTCTTTCATATAATTTCTAGCTTCCAGCTTTTATTGCCTTACACATTTTCTGAATTACTAATGCACTTGATTTGTAGGTTAAATAGATAGTGAAACATAAAACAATTAAGCCCGTACAAATATAAAACCGTTTTCGCAGTAATTAACAGCAAAACCCAATTTGATAATATTCATTCAACTATAATGAAAATATAAGTAATTGTAATTTAAATGATTTTATTTTAATTTTTGGCGTTATATATTGTAACTATATTGCTTTAATTTAAAAAAAAATGTTATCAGATATCGTTAAATTAGAAAATATTCCTAATAGCGATGGTACTTTAGACGAATGATATAAAAATAATAATTTATGGAAACCATTGAGAACATACTTTGATGTAATATGAAATGCAAAAAAACGAATTAAGCTAATTTTAACCTAATTTTTATCTTGTCTAATTCAAAGACACGTAATCTTTTCTATTTATTAAATTCGCCATAAAATCATTGAAATCGTTACTGCTAGAGAATCTTTCTGACATTCCAGAAAAGGGAACACAACTGCAGTATCTTGGAACACTTTTAATTTTATATTTTTTAATGTATCTATACCAGCGAAATTGTCGACAGATACTTCATTTGTTGAATAAACTATTTATTGTAGCCCGCTTTTTTTATAGACATTCAGATGCGTCTTAATAAAATAATCACTTATGCAATTTTTTTTGCCATTTAAATGCATATAGTATGTAAAAAAACGCATATCTTTATTGTCAATGTACTAATACATAAAATATATATAAAGATGAGAGAAAAGATGAGAGATAAATAGTGCGTGTGCGTGTTTATGCCGAAATATTTCTGGGAGCATCGATAAGCGACGGGTAAATGACCTTATTGTGTTCGTTCGGCAATCAAATGTGAATGTGGATGTAAATGTGAATGTGAATTAATTAATAAGAGCGCGTTTCATCGTGTTTGAAATATTACACCACCTGATAATATTGCTTTGTGCATTATGAAAGTGCTGAAGTCTCTCGAATATTTTCGGTCCGGAAGTATCGGAAGATCTAGTCTTTGGCTTATCAGGAATGATCTGGAGACATCGGGAAGGAACGTAAGAAGTAGCGAAAACTTATGATGAGAGATGATAGGTAAATATGTTTAGTGAAGGCAACCAGCAGGTGCCTTTATGATTCTGTACCATTAGGAATGTGTTACAAGTGTATTATGTTATACTATAGATACTTACTTATAATTATTATTTCTTAAAATCTATAAAAAATATAAATACTTTTTATAATAATAAGTCTTACATATATCTTTTTCAAAATTTCAGATGAATGGTGACTTTTATTTCTTTTTTCTTGTCTTAGAAATCTTTTAAAATGACATAAAAAAAATATATACTCTTATCTAATATAAATCATTTAGAAATACTCAATGAATATTTTTAATGAAAAATCAAACTTTTAATATTACAGTAAAATAGAGAAGAATTTCTAATAATAAAGATTATTTATACGCAAGAAATATAAATTTAAATTTTATTTAATATTTTTGAAGTGAAAACTTCTTTAGAATGGGAGCGATCTGAAAAGTAAATAAACGGAAACGCAGCTATGTAACGGCTGCTATACTAAATAACGAGAGAAAAAGAGACAAACTTATAGGATTGAGTCTGCGAGAGAGAGACGGAATATGGCTATACTGTTTTTCCTATTCTCGCTCTCCTCTTTATGCTATGCTTCGCGGTTATCGCTCCTGGTTTTATATGTGTGTGTTTGTGCGCGACTGCATACTACAAAGCATGGACACGTATTCTTCCGATACTCGAAATGTTTGTAGGTATGAGCGATAAAAGGGTATAGGAATAAACAAAGATAAGCACGTAGGTATGCAACAAAAGTATAAGGTCCAAACGAACCGACGGTCGAAATAAAGAAAGAATGTTCGTGGACGGTTTTTATTTTACCAAAAACGTGTCATTTCTTTTCTATTTAAAAATGTTTCTATTTTATTGAAAAATTATTAATAAATTATTAATATTTAATTATTTATTTCGCAAATATTATAATTAACAATTATGAAATATATAGAATATAATAATTGTATTGTCTACAATATTTTACAAAACAAAAAAATTGATTATCATCAATTTATTAGCTTTACATTTTTTGTTTCTAGAAACATCATGTTTCAAATTGATAGAAAGAATAAATGATTCGATTCACTTTATACTCTTAAATCAAAAGTTAAAAGGTAGAAATAATTTTTTAAGGTCTTACAAATCTGATAAAATGACGTAAACAAAAAGTTATTTTTATTTATTATAGGTTTTTTTGAAATACTTATAGAACATTTCTAAACAAGATCAAAAGGTATAAATATTAAAATAGAGTAGGAATGTATTACTTTTTTTTTTTTTTATTTAAAATAACGATTCCCTTTCGGGATACATGGGGTGCGTCGACCCGTTTTAAAATAATACCTCTTTACAAATATACATTTTTACAAATACACCTATACACAAGTGCACCTTTATTAACTTCTTCTTACTACCACATCCTCTTAACACCGCTCTCTTTTCCTACATAATTCCTTCATCCATTCCATTCCCTTTCCCTCCTCTCCCATCAACACTTCTATCCTCTCTTCCGTTTCCGAATAGTTACATTCCCTCATCACATGCATTCCTGTCTCTTTCTCTATCCCACACAATCTGCACATAATCTTCTCATCCTCTTTTATCCAGTATCTGCTTGCCCTTCATTCATTCCCTAATCTGAATCTTGCCATTATTTTCAATTTTTTCCCTTTACTTTTTCCTTGCAGATATTTTGGTATCCCTTCTGTTCTCCATCTTCCATATTCCCTGTTGTACTTTGATTCTTCTATCCTTTTATCCCTTTCCTTTCTTTCCTCTTCTACCACCTTATTTCTCCATATCTCTGCCACATTCTGTCCATTATCATCTCTTGCCTCTGCTTCCCATCTGTTTAGTCCTGCTCTTTCATACATTTTTTTCCTCAATCTTCCCATTCTCGTTTCCTCCCATTTCTCCCTATCCATCTCTCTCCTGAAATGTCTCAGAAGTTCACTTTCCGCCCTCTTAATCTTTTCTTCATACTTAATCACCCTTACTCCTGCTTCCACTGCTATTTTTTCCACCTTCGTTTCCTCCCTTATCAAATATCCCGGTACACTTAAATCCAGTCCTAGTATATTCCTTAAGTATCTCTCCTGTATTCTTTCCAACTCCTTCCTCCCCTCTATCCCCCAAATTTCCACTGCATACATGAATATACTCTTTACCATCGCATTGAACATTATCATTCTCCTCCTAAAATCTCCACCAAATTTCCTCTCTCCAATGCTCCATACTTGTACCATAGCTGCTGCTGCTCTCCTTCTTACATCCTGAATATGCGACTCTTCCTTGTTATTGTACCTAAACGTGTATTCTAGATACTTGAACTCCCTTACCTCCTCTATCTCTTTCCCATTATAGAACCACTCTCTTTTCTTTCTGCTCCTTCCCTTACTGAACATCATCACCTTCGTTTTTTCCGTATTTACTTCCAGATCCTTCCTCTTGCAATATCTCCCCACGCTTTCCATCATTTTTTCTAGTTCCCCCTCCGTCTCCGCTATTATCGCCAGATCATCTGCGTACGCCAAGGTGTATATTCTCTTCCCTCCTATCGTTATTCCTCCCTCCTGTCTTCTCCGCAAATATTCCTCTATGTCCGCAATAAATATAATAAACAAGAGTGGGCTCAATGGACACCCCTGCCTCACCCCTTTCTCCGTCCAAAACTCCTCTGTTATCTTCTTCCCTACTCTTACCCTGCTCTTCGTTTCTTCATATATCTTCCCTACGTTGTAAATTATATCTTTACCCACTACCTTTTTCTCCAAATAGTCCATCAATTTCTCCCTATTTACCCTGTCAAAGGCTGCCTTCAAATCTACAAACATTACGAAAAGCTTTTCTTTCTCTTTGTTTATTGCCTTTTATACTGCTGTCTTCAAAATATATATATTATCTATTCCCCCTCTACCTTTTCTAAATCCTGATTGTGTTTTTAGAATTAATTTTAACCTTTCTGCATCCTCCCTTAATCTCTTTTCCACTATCGCTGCATATATCTTGTATGCTGTACACATCAATGTCACTCCTCTATAGTTACCTACTTCTTTTCTATCTCCCTTCTTGAAAATTGGACATACTATTCCTTCTTTCCATTCTTCTGGCTACCCTTTACCTTTCCATATATCATTTATGATTTTTCTTAATTTCTCCCTAACCTCCCTACTCGCATATATCCACGCTTCATTTCTTACCCCATCTACACGCGGACTTTTCTTTTTCTTCAGTTTCCTTATTGCTTGTTCCACTTCTCCTATTTCTATTTCCCTCGTATCCTGTCCTTCTATCTCTATCCCTCTCTCCTGTCGTTTCCTCTCACCCGTCCCCTCATATTGCTTCATAAAGTGTTGTTTCCATTCCTTCATTGTTATATTCTCTTCTATCCTTTTCTTTTACCTCTTTCCCTTCTGATGTATCCTCAAATCTCCCTCTCATCCTTTATTTCCATAACCTTCCTAATTTCTGTTTGCCTATATACCTCCTCCTTCTCTTTGCATTTTCTCTTGTGTCTTTTCCTTTCCTTAACATATTCTATCCTTTCAACTTTCCCCTCCTTAAATCCTCTCAGTTTTCTATTCAGGCTCGTTTTACTTTCTCTACATTCTCTATCCCACCATTTTTTCCTTTCCTCTCCCCATCTACCTGATTCTATTCTCTTTTTTGTTACTGCACTCTTTATTTTCTCCATCAATTCTACTAACTCTTCCTTCACTCCTTCTTTACCAAACTTTACACCTTCTAGCTTTTCTCTAAACTTCCTAATTCCCTCCTCTGACCTGTCTTCTATTTCAATCCACTCCTTTTTCTTTCTAGTCCAGTCAAAATAGCCCTGAAATCGGGTTTTTGAGCTATACGGCTGAAAAAATATGGAAATTATCAGAAAAATGCGTACAATACTGTGGGCAAAGTAAAAAAGTTCTCAACCACCGGGAAAGGGGTGAAAAAAATTAAAAACTACCCCAAAATACGATTTTTGGATTATATGTTGAAAATATCAAAAAAAGTTTTAAATAAAAGTTGTAGAGCATAAAATTTTAGGCCTATCTATATTAGACCATTTTTCCCTAAAACGCACCCTTTCACCTCTACGACGGTTCAAAGTACTCAAAAAATGAAAATTCAATAAAAAATATAAAAATTGGACTTTTAAAAATTTTTTTTTTTAATTATCTTTAAAAAACTACAAAGAATAATCGTAGGAAAACAAAAAATTTTTTATTTCATCCCTTCTATTAAAAATCAAGCGATGAAAACGGTTTTTGCTCGATATTTCGTTTAAAACGGGTTATTTAAAAAAATTTTCTTTCTCATATGAATTTTTAATTTATATTTATAAATATTTACCTGTAGGAAATATCCCAATTTAAAGACAGGTAATTACTCCCTTAGTCCTACGCCTTTGTAGAAAGAAACAGAAAATGAAGCTATCCTGCTCTTACTCATTGTGACGTAGGTCGCCATGGCACGCATGCGCAGACTCTTAACTTCCACGCGTGCAAGAGAGATAGACAACCTATTGTTAGCTTCGTCCAAATGTAAACAGTATAACGCGATAAAACCCTTTTTCTTAAATATATTCTCTTTTTCTTCTATATTCTCTATAGCTCGAGAGTCTCGCGCGCATCTGTGACAGCATGATAGATTTTTGAAAATATTTCAAAAAGTAAGCGAGATAATGCGATTTTGTATTAATTATGTTTTGTAGACAATTTTATTTGCTACAAAAAAGGTTCACTACTAAAATATATTATCTTCCTCACTTTTCGAGATATATTAAAAAAATTAAAAAACTATTCCCACCTTTTCTTACATTTTTGAAAATATCTCAAAAAGAGAGCGAGATAAAGCGATTATGTATTAATAATGTTTTGTAGACAATTTTATTTGCTACAAAAAAAGTACAGTACTAAAATATATTATTTTCCTCACTTTTCGAGATATATTAAAAAAATTAAAAAACTATTTCCACCTTTTCTTACATTTTTTGAGAATATCTCAAAAAGTAAGCGAGATAAAGCGATTTTGTATTAATAATGTTTTGTAGACAATTTTATTTGCTACAAAAAAGGTTCAGTACTAAAATATATTATCTTCCTCACTTTTCGAGATATATTAAAAAAATTAAAAAACTATTCCCACCTTTTCTTACATTTTTGAAAATATCTCAAAAAGTAAGCGAGATAAAGCGATTTTGTATTAATTATGTTTTGTAGACAATTTTATTGGCTAAAAAAAAGGTTTAATAATAAAATATTTTATCTTCCTCACTTTTCGAGATATATTAAAAAAATTAAAAAACTATTCCCACCTTTTCTTACATTTTTGAAAATATCTAAAAAGTAAGCGAGATAAAGCGATTTTGTATAAATTATGTTTTGTAGACAATTTTATTGGCTAAAAAAAGGTTTAGTAATAAAATATTTTATCTTCCTCACTTTTCGAGATATATTAAAAAAATTAAAAAACTATTCCCACCTTTTCTTAAATTTTTGAAAATATCTCAAAAAGTAAGCGAGATAAAGCGATTTTGTATAATTTATGTTTTGTAGACAATTTTATTTACTAAAAAAAGGGTTAGTACTAAAATATTTTATCTTCCTCACTTTTCGAGATATATTAAAAAAATTAAATAACTATTCCCACCTTTTCTTACATTTTTGAAAATATCTCAAAAAGTAAGCGAGATAAAGCGATTTTGTATTAATTATGTTTTGTAGACAATTTTATTTGCTACAAAAAAGGTTGAAATACTAAAATATATTATCTTCCTCACTTTTCGAGATATATTAAAAAAATTAAAAAACTATTCCCACCTTTTCTTACATTTTTGAAAATATCTCAAAAAGTAAGCGAGATAAAGCGATTTTGTATAAATAATGTTTTGTAGACAATTTTATTTGCTACAAAAAAAGGGTTAGTACTAAAATATTTTATCTTCCTCACTTTTCGAGATATATTAAAAAAATTAAAAAACTATTCCCACCTTTTCTTACATTTTTGAAAATATCTCAAAAAGTAAGCGAGATAAAGCGATTTTGTATAATTTATGTTTTGTAGACAATTTTATTTACTAAAAAAAAGGGTTAGTACTAAAATATTTTATCTTCGTCACTTTTCGAGATATATTAAAAAAATTAAAAAACTATTCCCACCTTTTCTTACATTTTTGAAAATATCTCAAAAAGTAAGCGAGATAAAGCGATTTTGTATTAATTATGTTTTGTAGACAATTTTATTTGCTACAAAAAAGGTTCGAATACTAAAATATATTATCTTTCTCACTTTTCGAGATATATTAAAAAAATTAAAAAACTATTCCCACCTTTTCTTACATTTTTGAAAATATCTTAAAAAGTAAGCGAGATAAAGCGATTTTGTATTAATAATGTTTTGTAGACAATTTTATGTGCTACAAAAAGAGTTTAGATACTAATATATATATTCTTCCTCACTTTTCGAGATATATTAAAAAAATTAAAAAACTATTCCCACCTTTTCTTACATTTTTGAAAATATCTCAAAAAGTAAGCGAGATAAAGCGATTTTGTATTAATTATGTTTTGTAGACAATTTTATTTACTAAAAAAAGGGTTAGTACTAAAATATTTTATCTTCCTCACTTTTCGAGATATATTAAAAAAATTAAAAAACTATTCCCACCTTTTCTTACATTTTTGAAAATATCTCAAAAAGTAAGCGAGATAAAGCGATTTTTTATTAATTATGTTTTGTAGACAATTTTATTGGCTAAAAAAAAAGGTTCAGTAATAAAATATTTTATCTTCCTCACTTTTCGAGATATATTAAAAAAATTAAAAAACTATTCCCACCTTTTCTTACATTTTTGAAAATATCTCAAAAAGTAAGCGAGATAAAGCGATTTTGTATTAATAATGTTTTGTAGACAATTTTATTTGCTACAAAAAAGGTTCAGTACTAAAATATATTATCTTCCTCACTTTTCGAGATATATTAAAAAAATTAAAAAACTATTCCCACCTTTTCTTACATTTTTGAAAATATCTCAAAAAGTAAGCGAGATAAAGCGATTTTGTATTAATTATGTTTTGTAGACAATTTTATTTGCTAAAAAAAAGGTTCAGTACTAAAATATTTTATCTTCCTCACTTTTCGAGATATATTAAAAAAATTAAAAAACTATTCCCACCTTTTCTTACATTTTTGAAAATATCTCAAAAAGTAAGCGAGATAAAGCGATTTTGTATTAATTATGTTTTGTAGACAATTTTATTTGCTAAAAAAAAAGTTTAGTACTAAAATATTTTATCTTCCTCACTTTTCGAGATATATTAAAAAAATTAAAAAACTATTCCCACCTTTTCTTACATTTTTGAAAATATCTCAAAAAGTAAGCGAGATAAAAGCGATTTTGTATAAATTATGTTTTGTAGACAATTTTATTTGCTACAAAAAAGGTTTTAAACTAAAATATTTTATCTTCCTCACTTTTCGAGATATATTAAAAAAATTAAAAAACTATTCCCATCTTTTCTTACATTTTTTGAAAATATCTCAAAAAGTAAGCGAGATAAAGCGATTTTGTATTTATTATGTTTTGTAGACAATTTTATTTGCTACAAAAAAGGTTTTGTACAAAAATATATTATCTTCCTCACTTTTCGAGATATATTAAAAAAATTAAAAAACTATTCCCACCTTTTCTTACATTTTTGAAAATATCTCAAAAAGTAAGCGAGATAAAGCGATTTTGTATTAACAATGTTTTGTAGACAATTTTATTTGCTACAAAAAAGGTTTAGTACTAAAATATATTATTTTCCTCACTTTTCGAGATATATTAAAAAAATTAAAAAACTATTCCCACCTTTTCTTACATTTTTGAAAATATCTCAAAAAGTAAGCGAGATAAAAGCGATTTTGTATTAATTATGTTTTGTAGACAATTTTATTGGCTAAAAAAAAGGTTTAGTAATAAAATATTTTATCTTCCTCACTTTTCGAGATATATTAAAAAAATTAAAAAACTATTCCCACCTTTTCTTACATTTTTGAAAATATCTCAAAAAGTAAGCGAGATAAAGACGATTTTGTAAAAATTATGTTTTGTAGACAATTTTATTTGCTACAAAAAAGGTTTTGAACTAAAATATTTTATCTTCCTCACTTTTCGAGATATATTAAAAAAATTAAAAAACTATTCCCATCTTTTCTTACATTTTTGAAAATATCTCAAAAAGTAAGCGAGATAAAGCGATTTTGTATTTATTATGTTTTGTAGACAATTTTATTTGCTACAAAAAAGGTTTTATATACAAAAATATATTATCTTCCTCACTTTTCGAGATATATTAAAAAAATTAAAAAACTATTCCCACCTTTCCTTACATTTTTGAAAATATCTCAAAAAGTAAGCGAGATAAAGCGGTTTTGTATTAATTATGTTTTGTAGACAATTTTATTTACTAAAAAAAGGGTTAGTACTAAAATATTTTATCTTCCTCACTTTTCGAGATATATTAAAAAAAAAATTAAAAAACTATTCCCACCTTTTCTTACATTTTTGAAAATATCTCAAAAAGTAAGCGAGATAAAGCGATTTTGTATTAATTATGTTTTGTAGACAATTTTATTTGCTGCAAAAAAGGCTTAGTACTAAAATATATTATCTTCCTCAGTTTTAGAGATATATTAAAAAAATTAAAAAACTATTCCCACCTTTTCCTTCATTTTTTGAAAATATCTCAAAAAGTAAGCGAGATAAAGCGATTTTGTATAAATTATGTTTTGTAGACAATTTTATTTGCTACAAAAAAGGTTTAGTACAAAAAATATATTATCTTCCTCACTTTTCGAGATATATTAAAAAAATTAAAAAACTATTCCCACCTTTTCTTACATTTTTGAAAATATCTCAAAAGTAAGCGAGATAAAGCGATTTTGTATTAATTATGTTTTGTAGACAATTTTATTTACTAAAAAAAACGGTTAGTACTAAAATATTTTATCTTCCTCACTTTTCGAGATATATTAAAAAAAATTGAAAAACTATTCCCACCTTTTCTTACATTTTTTGAAAATATCTCAAAAAGTAAGCGAGATAAAGACGAATTTGTATAAATTATGTTTTGTAGACAATTTTATTTGCTACAAAAAAGGTTTTGTACAAAAATATATTATCTTCCTCACTTTTCGAGATATATTAAAAAAATTAAAAAACTATTCCCACCTTTTCTTACATTTTTTAAAATATCTCAAAAAGTAAGCGAGATAAAGCGATTTTGTATTAACAATGTTTTGTAGACAATTTTATTTGCTACAAAAAAGGTTCAGTACTAAAATATATTATCTTCCTCACTTTTCGAGATATATTAAAAAAATTAAAAAACTATTCCCACCTTTTCTTACATTTTTGAAAATATCTCAAAAAGTAAGCGAGATAAAGCGATTTTGTATTAATTATGTTTTGTAGACAATTTTATTGGCTAAAAAAAAGGTTTAGTAATAAAATATTTTATCTTCCTCACTTTTCGAGATATATTAAAAAAATTAAAAAACTATTCCCACCTTTTCTTACATTTTTGAAAATATCTCAAAAAGTAAGCGAGATAAAGCGATTTTGTATAAATTATGTTTTGTAGACAATTTTATTTGCTACAAAAAAGGTTTTAAACTAAAATATTTTATCTTCCTCACTTTTCGAGATATATTAAAAAAATTAAAAAACTATTCCCATCTTTTCTTACATTTTTTGAAAATATCTCAAAAAGTAAGCGAGATAAAAGCGATTTTGTATTTATTATGTTTTGTAGACAATTTTATTTGCTACAAAAAAGGTTTTATACAAAAATATATTATCTTCCTCACTTTTCGAGATATATTAAAAAAAATTAAAAAACTATTCCCACCTTTCCTTACATTTTTGAAAATATCTCAAAAAGTAAGCGAGATAAAGCGATTTTGTATTAACAATGTTTTGTAGACAATTTTATTTGCTACAAAAAAGGTTTAGTATTAAAATATATTATCTTCCTCACTTTTCGAGATATATTAAAAAAATTAAAAAAATATTCCCACCTTTTCTTACATTTTTGAAAATATCTCAAAAAGTAAGCGAGATAAAGCGATTTTGTATTAATTATGTTTTGTAGACAATTTTATTGGCTAAAAAAAAGGTTCAGTAATAAAATATTTTATCTTTCTCACTTTTCGAGATATATTAAAAAAATTAAAAAACTATTCCACCTTTTCTTACATTTTTGAAAATATCTCAAAAAGTAAGCGAGATAAAGCGATTTTGTATAAATTATGTTTTGTAGACAATTTTATTTGCTACAAAAAAGGTTTTGTACTAAAATATTTTATCTTCCTCACTTTTCGAGATATATTAAAAAAATTAAAAAACTATTCCCACCTTTTCTTACATTTTTTAAAATATCTCAAAAAAGTAAGCGAGATAAAGCGATTTTGTATTAACAATGTTTTGTAGACAATTTTATTTGCTACAAAAAGGTTCAGTACTAAAATATATTATCTTCCTCACTTTTCGAGATATATTAAAAAAATTAAAAAACTATTCCCACCTTTTCTTACATTTTTGAAAATATCTCAAAAAGTAAGCGAGATAAAGCGATTTTGTATTAATTATGTTTTGTAGACAATTTTATTTGCTACAAAAAAGGTTTTGTACTAAAATATTTTATCTTACTCACTTTTCGAGATATATTAAAAAAATTAAAAACTATTCCCACCTTTTCTTACATTTTTGAAAATATCTCAAAAAGTAAGCGAGATAAAGCGATTTTGTATAAATTATGTTTTGTAGACAATTTTATTTGCTACAAAAAAGGTTTAGTACTGAAATATTTTATCTTCCTTACTTTTCGAGATATATTAAAAATTAAAAAACTATTCCCACCTTTTCTTACCTTTTGAAAATATCTCAAAAAGTAAGCGAGATAAAGCGATTTTGTATTAATTATGTTTTGTAGACAATTTTATTTGCTACAAAAAAGGTTCAGTACTAAAATATTTTATCTTCCTCACTTTTCGAGATATATTAAAAAAATTAAAAAACTATTCCCACCTTTTCTTACATTTTTGAAAATATCTCAAAAAGTAAGCGAGATAAAGCGATTTTGTATAAATTATGTTTTGTAGACAATTTTATTTGCTACAAAAAAGGTTTTGTACTAAAATATTTTATCTTCCTCACTTTTCGAGATATATTAAAAAAATTAAAAAACTATTCCCATCTTTTCTTACATTTTTGAAAATATCTCAAAAAGTAAGCGAGATAAAGCGATTTTGTATAAATTATGTTTTGTAGACAATTTTATTTGCTACAAAAAAGGTTTTGTACTAAAATATTTTATCTTACTCACTTTTCGAGATATATTAAAAAAATTAAAAACTATTCCCACCTTTTCTTACATTTTTGAAAATATCTCAAAAAGTAAGCGAGATAAAGCGATTTTGTATAAATTATGTTTTGTAGACAATTTTATTTGCTACAAAAAAGGTTTAGTACTGAAATATTTTATCTTCCTCACTTTTCGAGATATATTAAAAAAATTAAAAAACTATTCCCACCTTTTCTTACCTTTTTGAAAATATCTCAAAAAGTAAGCGAGATAAAGCGATTTTGTATTAATTATGTTTTGTAGACAATTTTATTTGCTACAAAAAAGGTTCAGTACTAAAATATTTTATCTTCCTCACTTTTCGAGATATATTAAAAAAATTATAAAACTATTCCCACCTTTTCTTACATTTTTGAAAATATCTCAAAAAGTAAGCGAGATAAAGCGATTTTGTATAAATTATGTTTTGTAGACAATTTTATTTGCTACAAAAAAGGTTTAGTACTGAAATATTTTATCTTCCTCACTTTTCGAGATATATTAAAAAAATTAAAAAACTATTCCCACCTTTTCTTACCTTTTTTGAAAATATCTCAAAAAGTAAGCGAGATAAAAGCGATTTTTGTATTAATTATGTTTTGTAGACAATTTTATTTGCTACAAAAAAGGTTCAGTACTAAAAAATATTTTATCTTCCTCACTTTTCGAGATATATTAAAAAAATTATAAAACTATTCCCACCTTTTCTTACATTTTTGAAAATATCTCAAAAAAGTAAGCGAGATAAAGCGATTTTGTATAATTTATGTTTTGTAGACAATTTTATTTACTAAAAAAAATGGGTTGAAGTACTAAAATATTTTATCTTCCTCACTTTTCGAGATATATTAAAAAAAAATTAAAAAACTATTCCCACCTTTTCTTACATTTTTTGAAAATATCTCAAAAGATAAGCGAGATAAAGCGATTTTGTATAAATTATGTTTTGTAGACAATTTTATTTGCTACAAAAAAGGTTCAGTACTAAAATATATTATCTTCCTCACTTTTCGAGATATATTAAAAAAATTAAAAAACTATTCCCACCTTTTCTTACATTTTTGAAAATATCTCAAAAAGTAAGCGAGATAAAGCGATTTTTTATTAATTATGTTTTGTAGACAATTTTATTTACTAAAAAAAAAGGGTTAGTACTAAAATATATTATCTTCCTCACTTTTCGAGATATATTAAAAAAATATGATTACTCTCTTACCTGATACTTTTTATTAAGTTTCACCACTGACAAGGACAGCGCAAGTTCTTGCCCTCTCGGATTTTGTTCAAATTTTGCAGGATGATAGATTTTGCTTACCTTTTTACGAATATATAGTGGAATGGGAGCCACTACTCAATAATTTTTGAAACATTTGCCATTAAAAATGTTTATGAGGCTATCTAGTACTTAAATTTACTTCTGAAGTAATCAATGGTATATAATAGGTTTAGGATAATGACAACGATTCGGCGATTCTTTCCAATAGTGGGCCGAGTCTTTTAGGGTTCGAATCTTGGGAGGTAAATTTTTTTTTTCTATTTTTATATGTAAAAAAACACATAATAGAGTTTAAATAAGTTGAAAATGAAATGTCTTAAATGACTAGAAACCTTATAAGAATTTTTTTTTTTATTAGCATTTGTATATGTTCTCAATTCTCACTATTTTCAAAATAAATATCAATGATTAGACTGCTAAAATTTCTCAAAAAATCACGAAAATATATCAAGACTTTTCTTATTTTTGTTAATTATTAATCTTAATCAGTAATTAAAACTTTCCTACGCTTGTTATAATAAAAAAAAAATATGTAAAGTGTTTTAAAATACATTAATAGAGAGAAATAAATGATAAAATTTATTAAAATGTAATAAAAAATTTTTTTTTAAATTTTAAAACTTGAAAAAAAATAGTAGTTATCGAAGGCTCACGGCCAGACCGGCCTAAAACGTAAAATTAGTAGGTTTGCTTTAAAAATTATGAAGAAAATCTAAATATGCACTCACTTTAAAAAATGCAATTTAAAGTTTAAAAATCGAAAATTACGTATTAAGACACTTTAAATAATTTTTTTGAATTTTTTTTCGAAAAGTACATTGAAAAACAAAACTTTTATGTAGAATGGTAATTTTCATTTGGATGAGTTTTAAAAAAGGTACGGGCTAAAAACCACAGAAAGAGCTGCTTTTTGAAAATTCGATATCTTTTGGAACGGCAGATCAAAAAATGCCACAATTTAGGAGGAAGGGTTTTTCAGTGGGTACTAAAAGATACCAAAAAATGGCGGAAATCAAAAATAAAAATTTTTAAAACCGTCCGATTTGGCGTGGAATGCCCCATATGTACAGAATAATATTTATTACAAAACAATAAAAGCATTTCCTAAGTGAGAATAGAGAGTAAACAGTGATTCAGCCCTACGTGAGAATCTGAATGTACCCTGCAATAAACATATCGAAAAAAAATTAATTAATTAATAAATAATATAATTAATAATTAAAAATTAATTTGTCTCGATATTTTAGTATTTTTTCAAAATCATTGATATTTATTTTGAAAATAGTGAGAATTGAGAACATATACAAATGCTAATAAAAAAAAACTCTTATAAGGTTTCTAGTCATTTAAGACATTTCATTTTCAACTTATTTAAACTCTATTATGTATCTTTACATATAAAAATAGAAAAAAAAAATTTACCTCCCAAGATTCGAACCCTAAAAGACTCGGCCCACTATTGGAAAGAATCGCCGAATCGTTGTCATTATCCTAAACCTATTATATACCATTGCTTACTTCAGAAGTAAATTTAAACACTAGATAGCCTCATAAGCATTTTTAATGGCAAATATCTCAAAAATTATTGAGTAGTGGCTCCTATAACACTATATATTCGTAAAAAGGTAAGCAAAATCTATCATCCTGCAAAATTTGAACAAAATCCGAGAGGGCAAGACCTTGCGCTGTCCTTGTCAGTGGTGAAACTTAATAAAAAGTATCAGGTAAGAGAGTAATCATTTTTTTTAATATATTAAGGAGAAGATAAAATATTAGATAAATTTTAGAAATAAAATTGCAAAAAATAATAAAAAATCGTATCTGTATGAGATAAAAGAGGTGGGAATAGTTTTTTAATTTTAAAATGGTGAGGAAGATAAAATATTAGATGAACCTTTTAGAAAGAAAAATATATAAATGTTTGAATTTATATTTGGTGGTGGGTTTTTTTATTTTTTTAATATATCTCGAAAAGTGAGGAAGATAAAATATTAACAAACAAAGCAAAAAACACGCTATCGACGGATGAAGAAGAAAAACCGAAGGGGGAAAAATAGACTGAATGCAAAAAGACCAAAAAACACGCTACGACGGAAAGGGGGGGATAGTTAATAAAACGAGGGGAAAAATAGACGACCTGAGAAAAAAAGAAAAAAAAAAAAACGCATCGACGGAAAGAGGAGGGGGAAAGTTAAAAAACCGAAAGGAGGAAGAAATATTTTAGTACTGAACTTTTTTTGTAGCAAATAAAATTGTCTACAAAACATGTTTTTAAAGGTGGGGGGGGTAGTTTTTTTTGGGGGAGTAATATTTGGATAGTAGAAATTAATACAAAATCGCTTTATCTCGCTTACTTTTTGGAGATATTTTCAAAAATGAAAGAAAAGGTGGGAATAGTTTTTTTAATTTTTTTAATATATCTCGAAAAGTGAGGAAGATAATATATTTTAGTACTGAACCTTTTTTGTAGCAAATAAAATTGTCTACAAAACATAATTAATACAAAATCGCTAGGGGGGGGGGAGAAAAGGGGGGAAAATTAGAGAGGGAGTAGATGGATGGGGAGAAGTTTTAAAAAGGGGGGAAAATTAGGGATAGATGGAGGGGGGGAGTTTTAAAAGGGGGGAAAATTAGGTTTGGTTTATCTCGCTTACTTTTTGAGATATTTTCAAAAATCTATCATGCTGTCACAGATGCGCGCGAGACTCTCGAGCTATAGAGAATATAGAAGAAAAAGAGAATATATTTAAGAAAAAGGGTTTCATCGCATTATACTGTTTACATTTAGACGAAGCTAACAATAGGTTGTCTATCTCTCTTGCACGCATGGAAGTTAGGAGTTTGCGCATGCGTGCCATGGCGAACTACGTCACAATGAGTAAGAGCAGGATAGCTTCATTTTCTGTTTCTTTCTACAAAAGCGTAGGACTAAGGGGAGTAATTACCTGTCTTTAAATTGGGATATTTCCTACAGGTAAATATTTATAAATATAAATTTACCACCAAAATTTAAAAAATAAATTAAAAATTCATATGAAAAAGAAAATTTTTTTAAATAACCCGTTTTAAGCGAAATATCGAGCAAAAACCGTTTTCACCCCTTGATTTTTAATAGAAGGGATGAAAAAAAAATTTTTTGTTTCCCTACGATTGTTCTTTGTAGTTTTTTTTTAAGAATGGGGGGGGGGGGGGGGGGGGGGGGGGGGGGGGGGGGGGGGGGGGGGGGGGGGGGGGGGGGGGGGGGGGGAAAAAAAAAAAAAAAAAAAAAAAAAAAAAAAAAAAAAAAAAAAAAAAAAAAAAAAAAAAAAAAGATAAAAAAAAAAAAAATTTTAAAAAGTCCAATTTTTATATTTTTTATTGAATTTTCATTTTTTGAGTACTTTGAACCGTCGTAGGGGAGGTGAAAGGGTGCGTTTTAGGGGAAAAATGTTCGAATATAGATAGGCCTAAAATTTTATGCTCTACAACTTTTATTTGAAACTTTTTTTGATATTTTTAACATATAATCCAAAAATCGTATTTTTGGGGTAGTTTTTAATTTTTTTCACCCCTTTCCCGGTGGTTGAGAACTTTTTTACTTTGCCCACAGTATTGTACGCATTTTTCTGATAATTTCCATATTTTTTCAGCCGTATAGCTCAAAAACCCGATTTCAGGGCTATTTTGACTGGACTATTCCTTCCTCTAGACTATCCAGTATTTTTTCCCTTATCCTTATTTCTATCGGCATGTGATCCGATTCTGTTCTCTCTCCTATTTGCATTTCTTTTATCTCATCCCATGTTTCTTCATCCGTTATCGCATAATCTATGACGCTACTTCCTATTTTGCTTACAAAAGTCCATTCCCCCTTTTCATCATTTTTCTTACTTCCGTTCAGTATCCCCAGACTCTTCTCCGCTACCATCTTCAGCAATTCATACCCCTGTACGTTTATCACCCTGTCCTTTGATTTTCTTTTCTCCTTTTCCCCTATCCACCATGTTCCTCCTTTATCCGAAATCCTTGCGTTGAAATCACCCACTATTAGCAACCTCTTTCCTTCCTTCCTTTCTATGCATTCCTCCACTTCTCTCAGCTTTTCCCTCCCACCCCTCTGTTGTATACAATTATTATGTGACAAATTTCTTCTTCCGCTATCCTTATCTCAAGCTGTATCATTCCCTCCTTACCTGCCTCTGCCTTCACAATCTCTAAATCCTTTCTTACTCCAGCATTCATTCCACCCCTGTATCTACCCTTCATTTTATCCTTCCTCGCCTCTTGCACTATCCAGTTGTAAATCCTTGGAAATGAATCCTCCGTCTTCTTCCACCCCTTCTTGTCTAACCACGTCTCTTGCAGTCCCAATATATCAAATTTCTCCAAATATTCCCAAAAGTCCTTCTCCTTGTTCCTTATCCCTGCTACATTCCATGCCATTATTCTCACCCTTCTCCCTTCCTTTGTTCCTATACTTTTTCCCTTCTGTTTTTTCCCTCCTCCTTCTTGCCTCTTCTTGTTTCTCTTCTTTTCTCCCTTCCACCTAGTTCCTGTTCTCCTCTGTCATATAAAAACTCTGTTTCTCCTTCACTAGCTTCTTTTCTCTATCACTCCATCTATACCACACTCCGTCTATCTCCAATTTTCTATAACGTATTATCACCTTCCTTCGTTGCTTTCTTAATTCCCTCGCCTTGTTCACTATATCTCTTTGAACCATTCTCTTTTCCCTTGATCTGTCATGCTCAATATATACCGGTTCATCTCCTAACTTCTTCTTATTTTGCATAATACTCTCCTTTTCTTCTCTCTTGCTCAGTTTCACTCTTACAATTTTCTTTTCATACCCCATCAGATTCGCTTCTTCTACCTTCACCTCTGTGTCCAATTTTCGCTTAAAAAAGCCTCCATCTCTTTCTCCAAACCTTTTCTATCTTTTTTTAACCCCCTTATTATTACACATCTTTTTCTTTCCTCCGCCTTCCACTTTTCACATCTTCTTTCTACCTCTTTTACCCATTTCTCTACCTCCGTTTGTTTTCCTGCTTCCATTTTTAACTCGCTACTGCCTCCCACAACCCCCTTGTTTCCTTCTTTTGTATTGTTTTCCTATTCCTGTAATTTATTGCTCCAATCCTGTAATTTTTCCTCTAGTCTTACTTCTAAATCTTGACTTCTTCTCTCCCACTCCTTTCCTTCCTTTCAATCTCCCTCGCTACTTCTTCCCTTATCTCCATCATCAATTTTGCCACCTCTTGCTTTATCTCTCTCTCCACCTCCGTCATTTTTTCCATCATAATCAACATCAACTCTCTATCCGTCTTATTCGCATATTTTTCCTGTCTCCCCCCCATTACTGACCCCCCCACCTTCCATTTGCCCTGTACTTTTTTTTGTCACATTCTCCCTCTCCTCCGGCGAATTCAACTCTCTTTTTCTCGATATCATCTCTCTTATGTCTCCGCACTCTCTGATCTGTGCCTAGACCATATATGTAATACTTCTATATGGACAGTTTAAATGGGAAGGAATGTCCCACTATTAAGGTGCCGACATATACTATTTTCTCTCTCGTCCCAGATACCTGGTTCACGTTGCGCATGCTTGAGAATTCCCCATGATATTAATAGAGGGGGAAGAATGAGGGGAATAATTTTGTGGTTATGATTCTGCTTACAAATATATTTATTATTGTAATTCAGAAAAACAATTATAAATTTTTAAAAACTTTTGTTTTTATTTAAATAATATTCTTTTTCCAACAATCAGTTATTGAAAAATTGTTAAGTTGTGTTATTTATGTGATAGAAAAGCGTCGAGAGCTGACAATATTTCTTTGCATCAGTAAGTGCAAATTATTTTTAATTTTTTAGATGAAATCCTTTATTATGTTATTAATATTATTTAAATTTGATCAATTTTAGATTTCCAGAAAAATTTGGAGATACGTTTGAAGTGGCTAAATGCTTGTGGATTAACTGAAAATAATGATGTAAAAAGAACTTGCATATGTTCCAGACATTTCAAAGCTGATGATATTTGTCAATCAAAAATTTTTGGAGTTGTTAAATCTTCTATAAAACGTAATGCAGTTCCTACACCTTATTTAACAAATCCACTCAGTATTGATAAAACTAGTAAATTACCACCAAACACACCGCTATCGGAAGTATTTGATGAGAATGGAGTCAGCAATCAGTCGTCATCATGTTTTTCTGAGAATAATATTGTCAACCAATATAATGTACTCAATACTTTGCAAAAAAGTAAAATAATAAGATTTATGTATAAACATAGAAGGATAATAACAAAAAAAAGATATTTATATATTATTTCTACTATTTGTAGGTCCAAAAAAATGTTTTGAAGTAGACAATACTGAATGTCAAACCTCAAATAATAGTAGCATTAATTTTGGTAAGTTTAATGGAAAAATTTAATTTTTTAATATTGTTAAATATTTTAATTCCAGGAGCCTCTTGTAACCAATCTGATTTAAATGAATTTATAGAAAATGCAAAATCAAATCCTATCAGCGAAGACGAAAATACTGGTGAGAATAAATATTATATTTTATTGTTAATATTTTTCAAATATTTTTCTAATTAATACTGTTTTATTCTTATTTAAAGTTCCACATGAAATTGATTCCCCAAATCCATTTCGAAAGCGTAAATTTTACGAGCCTCGTCATGTTAGTGGAAATTTCAATATACGATTTTGCGACGCCTAAAAGGGTAAAAGAACCCTTTCTTTAATAAAAGAGACTGATAAAAAAAATCGGATAAAATAAAGCAGCTACAGAGGCAAAAGAGGAACCTCGAGAAAAAATTTCATCTTTTTAAGATTTAATAAATCATCTTAAGGAAAACCGTATGTTAACTGATGAGAGTGGTGATGCTCTAATAGTATAGTATATTCTAACTAATATAAATTGTATAATTATAAAATTGTAAATATTTTACACAAATGTTATGGATCACGAATTTAACTAATAATTTAGTTTATTGATGTTTTATGATAAGGTATTTATCATCAAATATTTGTAGCAATTGTACATATTTACTTTATTTTTCTTTTCTCAGCGGATTTCGGTATAAAAATTTTAACTAATATTAAATATTTCGCTTATCACTATTTACAAATTAAGTTTGTTTTATTTTAAATAGGTTTATTTTTTTTTTAATTTCAAAAATACTTCTTCTTTTTAATAAAATTATTCTTTTAAATTCTCCTAAACAGTAAAAAAATAATTGTTCAGTATTATCTTGTATTTTAAAATAAATTTGCATTGAATTAAAAAAAAAATTTTATAATAACATTCCTGTTTTGAATAACCCGCTGCTTTCCCCTTTGCGCACAAAAGAATGCGCAGAACCGAGCTGGAACCTCAGAGGACAGAGAAAGTGTTATTCTTCTGTCTTTCTTAGTCGGAACAGCTTCCACTTATAGAAACTGTCCATATAGAAGTATTACATATATGGCCTAGACCAGGTCAGCGCCCTGTTCGGTCTCTCTCTGTCCTTCTTCTTTTCCTCCTTTTCCACACCTACCTCTCCTGCGCCCCCTTCAGAATCCATCTTTACCGACCGTCCTATCTATCTTTCCCTCAAACCACTCTCCCTCTCGTTGTCGTTTTTTGGCGCTTCTATCTCCATACGCTCTTCTTTTCTATACTCACTCTAACCTCTACTACCTTTTATACTTCACTCCTTTTTTACCTCTACTTCTAACCAATTTCCACTCCTATTATCTCTTTCCACTAAGCCTTTTTTCCACCTCACTTTCCTCTATTTTTTCCCCTCTATTAATCACCTTTACACTTATTCAAACTATATTTTCTCACACTACACCAACGCACGCTTTTTTCCCTTCAAGCGAACCACGCGCCTCTAGGAATGTATTACTTTAAAAAGCTTTTAATAGCAGTTAATATTTTAGATAAAATTTTATTTAATATTCTTTGTAAAGCATTATATTTTTTGTAAAGCATTTTCTTGTAAAGCATTATTTAATTATCTTCATCAAATTATAATGCTTGATAATTGTATTAATAACATTTAGTACTGCCTTCATAAGTTCCCTTAAAAAAAAAGATGTTTGTACTTATGTACAAAGGTAAGTATATAATTAATAAGTATAATCCAATTTAGATAACTTTTATTTAAGCGTCGTTAAACTATTTTTACATAACTAGAAAAATTCATATGTAAGGGTATACAAAAAAATGTACCTGTAAATAAATATTCCTAATTTAACTTCTGTACTTTAATCTTATATATACAAGGATTATAATATAGTTTTTATTTGTGAGAAACGGTAAATAGTATTTGCCACTTAGTGTTTACGTAAAGAAAATAACTGATGTTTTTAGATATGATGTATCGTGATAAATAAATCTACGCTTACTATATGCATTCACCAATAAACATACTAACGCACGTACAAACATACACATGGACTATAGCAAGTATTAGGCAGTTCAGTATAGATATAAATATTTTCTGTAATCTATACTCAATATGCGATGCCTTTTCTCTCGCTTCAACTCGGCAATATTCAGGCGCACACAAGTACACATATTAACAATGCTTAGTTGAGAAGAGAGTGGACTGGTTACAAGGAACTGCATTAACAGACTACTGTGATATTAGGAAACGCTGTATACTGCCTTCTATCTCATTCTCTCGCAGTCTAAAGCCTATAGATGTATTTATGTTTTTTCTTTTCTTGCATTTCCGTTTCATCAAATATCAAATCACTCTAGTTCTAAAAAATATTTTACTTTCAAAATATATTAATTCATTCAATACTAATATAAATATATTATAATGCATTTGCTAGACTTGGTTTGAGAACATTAAATATTGGTTTTTTTTTTTACAAAAATGTTTTTTAAATTATGTTAAGAATAACGTTTCTATTAGCTCTTTATTTGTAGATACAATTTTTTTAATACTAAAATTTGCAACGACCTAAAGTGGTAAAATAATTTTCTACTTAGCTAGTTTTTAGCAGAAGTTTAAATGACGTTAAGAATATAAATTACTTTCGCATATCTAATGTACACGTAAGCATTTCTTGGACTTTAGTACTTTTCGACTACATTAGATTAGCATTGAACGTCAGCATGTGATTACAGTTTGAAGGGGAGAAGTGAGACCTCCCTTCCCCTATATCCGGCCAATACTATTATTACGTAACACTCGTGCAGGTGACGACCTTTGAAACCACACATGAGAATCCGTATTATATTAAAATAATGCGAACACATTATTTGTTATGACCGAAAGATTCTTCAATAAAAATTTCTCTGATCATTAGTTGTATGCTATGAAGTGGAGAATAAAGGATTAGGTTAAGGTGTAAAATAAGACACGTGATTGAGTTAAACAAAGAAAAAAATGCTTTTTTTTATCAGCTCGTTAGGGAAAAGCCTTGCGGCATTACAACCCTGGATGATATTTAATTATGAAAATGAGAGTCCACCACGGGGTATTACCACGTAGGAAAATACCGTCGATATAAAATATAATAATGGAAGGATCTCACCTCTCGCCCTCCTGAATTATAGCAATCACAACCTTAAGGGTTGTGATGTCGAATAGGCTTGCCTTCACAAGACTTAACGATTAAGGTGATCTTTCCGTTGTCCTTTGTGAATTCTTAAAGCCTTTGTCCACTTTAGCCTCTATAATCTTTGAAGATGTGTAGTCGTAAGCGTCCGGTAAAGAACTAGTATGAATGTCCCTTTTTACTGGCCCAGCAGGGCGTAGTCACTAGGGGATTGAGAAGTGGGGAGGCGAGAGGTGAGGGTAACTAAGAGGGGCGCTTCGGTAGTTACTGGTAGTTGATCGATGCTCACAATGAGTATCGATCTAGAATCTTAATCGAAGGAGGTGGACGCGCGCGAATTTTGAATACCGCTAATTACCGTATGATCCTTTCGGATCGTACATACTCCCCCCGTTGAGAGTGTAGCGATCAATGATATTCCTAATACATGTGTTGTGTTGTGCGCTTGTTACAATCAATTTTACAATACTTTCGACCTAGGTTATTTAGTCAGTTAAGTATACCGCTAGCTGTATAAGTTATTGATAATGTTCATTTGATTGCTTATGATATAATGCTGGACGTATTCGTTTAATCACTCAGCGTATCTCTGCTGACATGGTCAGCACCTTCGGAAAATCGCTGGCCAGGCGATCTTCTCCGTACGTACAAGGGAATAGTTGGTCTTAAAGACAATACAAGAAATTAACAATGACTTAACAATGGACAAATAGTTATCGCATTGCGCTTGACAATTTCGTGGACCGTCTTAACGGTGATCACTCGTACTACATCATCTTCTCCTGGATGTATGTTCACGATCCGGCCTAACAGCCATCTCATGCAAGGTTGATCCTTTTCGATTTTCTGCTGGGGTTGTATCCATTTTTGGCGTTTCTGCAGTTCTCGTAGATACTCAATATGCCAGCGTCGCCAGAAATCTTGTCGCACCTTCGTGATATGTTTCCATGAAGACAGTCGATTGGCTGGAGTTTTACCATAATCTTCCTCCGGTAATGTCGTAATAGGTCTTCCAACTAAAAAATGTGCAGGTGTTAGTGCTGTCACGTCATTCGAATCTGACGAGATAGGGCATAATGGGCGTGAATTTAAAATAGCTTCAATTTCGATCGCGAATGTAGTTAGTTCTTCATACGTGAAGAGAAGTTCACCGACGACCCGTTTAAAGTGATGTTTGAAAGATTTGACGGCCGCTTCCCATAAACCTCCAAAATGAGGTGAGAAGGGTGGATTAAAATGCCACAATATTCTATGATCTATCGCGAAATCACGGACCTTTGTTTTATATTCGTCCGATTCCATCAGGGCGTATAGCTCCCTTAACTGGTTATTATCCCCGACGAAGTTGGTTCCGTTATCCAGAATAAACGTGAGTTGGGACAGCTCTTCGACTTACAAGTCGCCTGAAAGCGGCCAAGAAGGCATCCGTAGTCAGATCGCTGACTAATTCAATATGTACCGCTTTTATAGTCATACAAACGAAGATACACCCGTATATTTTAACGCGACCCTTATTACGGTATTTCTTTTCCTTCGCGTAGATCGGCCCGAAAAAATCTACTCCGACATTGAAGAATGCAGTGGCTTCCTGCACTCGAGAGCTTGGTAAATCCCCCATTTTATACCGGATGCCGGATACACGGAATCGAATGCAACGTACGCAATGACGTACGATTCTTCGCACTTGATTCTTGCCGTCGAGAAGCCAAAACCGTTGTCGAAGAGCATAGAGGGTAGTCTGTATGCCAGCGTGAAAATTTTTTTCGTGGAATTTTCGGATAAGGAGATCAGTGACGTGATGATGTGAGGGCAATAATATCGGACATCTCTCATAGAAACTTAAATTCGCGTTTCGAAGTCGGCCCCCCACTCGAATTAAGCCTTCTTCGTCGAGGATCGGGTCTAACTTGTGCTCGCGGCTAGTCTTGTGCTCTTAACTCCCCCCGCTGTTTTTAATCTTTCTCTTTCGGCGTGAAATTGTTCGCCTTGTACGATCTTTAAAACGTGTCGTTCCGTTTCTGTTATTTCCGCCGTAGACAATTCTCCCTTATACGAGTTAGTTTTAAGCCATCGTCGGCATCGACCTACAATTTTCAATAATCGCGCGTAACTGGAGAATCGCTGAAATACATTTCCGGATTCAATTCGCGTCGATAATACCTACAATCCTTTCACGTCCGGTAATTCGAGAATTTCCCCTTTCCGTCGGGTTGGGCCACTCAGTCTCTGGTTGCGCGAGCCGAGACTGGTCCATGGAACCATGCCTCGTTCCTCAAAAAATCGCGCGGAAGTTTTCCCCTAGATAAAGCGTCCGCTGGGTTGTCCTCAGATCGCACATTTCGCAATGTGATATCTTCACAGATTTCATGTATTTCGCGCACGAGTCATATGACTCGGCCATCGGGCCTCTGGAATGCCCGGTCGGCCGGCCCCGTTATCAGCATGGGTAGACTAAACATCCTCCTGGTGCTCGATTACGATGGAAGGGAAAGGGAAGGTGCTATCCATCGCTGCCTTCGCGTCAGCGACAATCATTCTCTGTCGGGCTTCTTAATTGTAAAGACGTAAATAAATCGGAAGTATTTTAATCAACGCTTTTGGTTCGATTATTTACTTGCCTATCCGAACCAAACAAATTCGTTGTCGTTATTTTCTTGCGTATTCGTAATTCTCTATTTCGGACGCTTGTGACATAACTGGCGCAGCCGATAGGATGCTGTGAGGCTGACAAATCTGGATTCTCCGCCAGATCCTTGACGGAAATCATCAAAGAGGAGGCATCTGGTGTTTTAACCCCATCGTCACAGTCCACTACGTCAAACTTTGGAGTCCACTTGCAAGCAGAGTCTCACCTGGAATCGTCAAAGAAATTAGTAAGTCTTTGAAATTCCTTTCATTCCATTTCATTAAAACCCTATTCCCAAATACGATTGTTGGAAAATATACAAAATGGCTCAGAATATACAAAGTGGTTTAGAACAATTTAAATTAAGATTAGCAATATGGCGCGACGCGATTCCCATTTATGAGGGGGAACTAGATTTTTGTCGCACTTTCTACAAACGTGTGACAAGTTTGTCGAGAATTTGGCAACCAATGATGATGCCATAAATGTATCATTATTGGCACTCATAAAATCCAAAATACAAGGAGAAGCATTAGATTTGGTAGTTGCGAATAACCCGCCGAATTGGGCCGCATATAAAACACTCCTAATAAATAGATATAATGATCCTAGCTCCGAGGAGTTATTACTTAATAAGCTCAGTACGTGTTACCAATTGACGAACCAAAACTATGAAAACTATGCAGACGAGGTCAAGTTGCGGTTAAACAAACTAAAAGCGCATGTACAATTGAATGTTCAGGACGCGCCATCGGTCGTTTTAAAATGTTCATTTTACGAAAATGTCGCAAAAAATGTATTTATTAATGGTATTAAGGAACCTTATCATACATATCTTAACACTTCGAACTGGAGGATATCGAAGCCTGCCTAATGAAATGTAGGAAACTTGATAATCATGAGCAACAGGCGGCATTCCTCAGTTTTGCAAGGCAACGGGAAAATAAATCAAAATCTAACATTTTTAGTTCGAGTAATTCAAGAAACACAGATCAATTTGTAAAAGAAAATTTAAGAAATTTTAATCAATTCAGCACACCTGGAACATCAGGAAATGGAAACTCATTCCAACGATTTCAATCGCGGCCAATAATTGCACATACATAGCCTAGATTCGCAATGGCAAATTTTGGGGGTAATTCCGGAAGAAACTTTGGAAATAATTTTGGAAGCGGTGTCAATAACCAGCCTAGACAACAAAGTTATCGACCTACACCCATGTCGGTGGATACCGGAAATACTAGTAGACCAAATGGAAATCTAGTTAATAAATCGAATAATATATCTGCGACGCCAAGTAACTTGCGTAAACGATAAAACTGCATAATCAGGAGGAGCGCGAAGAGACACCAGAATGTCAGGAGGAATTGCATTTTATCGATGATAACGTCGACAATTACGGAAGGGAAGAAATGTGTGATGCTAAAAATTTTCAAAGAGACCCCAATCTCACCGAAAAGATATAGTCAATTTAAATAATATTGGAAGCTCACCTGAATTGCCACACCTCATAATTAACAACCCACCGTTGAAAATTCTCATAGACACTGGAGCATCATCATCTGTCATAAATCCAGAAATAGCGTATAAATTATTTTCAAAAAATATTTTCCCATATAAATTTGAAATAAGGTCAGTGCATAAGGTAACACAGGGTACGCATGCTCTCACGTTTCCGATTTTACAGGAATTGGAAGACGACACGCCTATCACATTTCTAATAGCGAGATGGCACTCAACATATGATTGTTTAATCGGAAATAAAGACTTACAATACTTGAAAGCAAGTATAAATTATAAAACCATGACATTCAGCACAAGAAGTTTTGAAATAGATTATTTGAATAATATACCGGAGCAATGAAAGCCCGTCGTTATGAATCACCATCAGGATACGAAGACGATGATAAGGACGGATCATATGAACAGCGAGGAGAAAGAAAGAATCGGAACACTATGCTGTAAATATTGGGATTGCTTTTACAGCGATAACGAAAAGCTATCAGCAACCACTGCAGTAACACACAACATTAGAACGAAGGATGACCATCCAATCTACGTCAAAGGTTTTAGATATCCGTATCACCTGAAAGAAATTATACAGGAACAAATAAGAAAATTGCTAAACGACAAAATTATTCGGCCAAGTAACTCATCTTATTCGTCATCGGTTTGGGTCGTCCCGAAAAAATCAGATGCTAGCGAAAAAAGGAAATAGCGTATGGTCATCGACTATAGAAAATTAAATGACAAAACTATCGAAGATAAATATCCGTTACCAAGGATGGAAGAAATCTTAGAAAACTTGGGTAAATGTACTTACTTTAGCACGTTGGATCTAGCGCAGGGATTTCACCAAATACCTGTAGACGAAAGCTCAATAGAGAAAACGGCTTTTTCAGTCGAAAACGGACCCTACGAATATGTCCGAATGCCTTTCGGTCTGAAGAACGCTCCTGCCACATTCCAACGAATGATGGACAGAATATTGGGAAAATATTTACACCGATTTTGTTTCGTATATATGGATGACATAGTAATATTCTCCAAATCACTGCAGGAACACCTACAACATTTGAAGCTCATATTGGAAGAATTAAGGAAGTACGAATTAAAGATTCAGATAGATAAAAGTGAATTTTTAAGAAAGGAGGTTCCATTCTTAGGACACATAATAACACCCGAGGGGATAAGGACCAATCCTGACAAGATCGATGCTATAGTCAGGTATCCCATTCCGAAAACGCAAAAAGAGGTGAAATCGTTTCTGGGACTCACCGGATATTATCGAAAATTTATAAAGGACTATGCTACAATATCCAGGCCACTTACAAAGGTACTTACTAAAGGTGAACAGATAGATTGTCAAAATTCAAATTACATGGGGGCGTTTAACAAGTTAAAAGAGTTAATTACGAATGCGCCTGTACTAGCATACCCTGATTTCTCGAAGCCTTTCATTATTACTACGGACGCGTCGAATGTTGGAATCGGGGCCGAATTATCCCAGGAGGAACACCTTATATCATGCTATTCGAGAACCTTAAATTCTGCGGAACAAAATTATTCCACTATAGAAAAGGAACTATTGGCCATCGTGGAAGCATGTAGGCATTTTCGGCCATACATTTATGGGAGAAGATTGACTATTGAGACAGATCATAAGCCGCTTACCTGGCTTTGGTCCTTAAAGACACCCAACACTCGCCTAATTCGATGGAGAATTAAACTAGAAGAATATGATTTCGACATTGAATATAGGAAGGGTCGTGAAAATAGTGTGGCAGATGCCTTAAGCAGGATAGAACTCAATGCTCAGGAGAAGGATGACGATATGGCAACCGTTCGTGCATCGGATGAAAATCTAGACTTCTCTTTGCCCATAACGGAAAAGAACATTCACATGTTTAATTACGGTGTAATAATCAAATCAGGAAGAGACTATGAGGTGAAAACGATCAAAGATAAACTCAAAATGCTATACACGGTCAAAATTAATAAAGATGATGCGGAGACACAATTACTAAAATTTTTAAGAGAAAACATCAACCCTGATAAACAATATGGAATTTACTTTGCAGACGAGAATTTGGAAACCCTTATGTATAAAATACTCAAGGAACATTTCAAAGAAAGATTGAAATTGATTAAAACTAACATCTACACACCTGTAATAGATCAAAAAAACTTTGTGAAAAAATTAGAGGAGTATCATAACCAAAACCATAACGGCATACAGGAAACTATAACTCACTTTAAAAGAAAATTTTACACTTTAAACATGGACCGTATCATTCAAAATTTTATAAACCAATGCGAACTATGCCTAGAGAATAAATATGAAAGAAGACCTTATACAACGGAGTCTTATGGCCCTATAATTGCTAATAAACCGCTGCAACACGTACACATGGATATTTTTCATATTGGTAAAGAAAAATTCTTAACGATCATAGACATATTTTCCAAATACGCTCAAGCCTATCACCTAATGGACGGAAACGCCACAACCATTTTAAATAAATTAAGACATTTTGCCTCACATCATAATTTTCCAGACAAAATCACTACAGATAACGGCAGTGAATTTAATTCAGCTGTATTCAGGGAGTTTTGCCGCATACACAAGATAGATTACCACCAAACCACCATCAATCGCCATACGTCAAATGGACCGATGGAACATTTACATTCCACTCTAAGAGAGAAATTAAGTATCCTTATGGAACAAAATCCTGGAGAAATGATCAAAAACCATATGACTACAGCAATTTTAATTTATAATCAAAGTATTCATTCAACCACAAACTTTGCACCTTTTACCCTTTTATATGGACCGTACGAAGATTTACATAAACACGTAATCGAACCGGAGGCCGACACGATCGAGAAATATAATGAGATACGGAAAAATGAAATTTTACCTTTCTATAACACTTTATATAATAAGCAAATAAATAAGCAAAAATTACCTAGCGACTCCGATAAAACATTAGTAAATAAAGAAATCTATATTAAAACACATAAACAACAGCGTGACAAAACGGCAGCACGATATCAGAAAGTACTTGTAAACGAACAGAAGGGTCCCGCGTTAGAGTGTTAGCCGAAATTCCTCAACTAAGAGTCCTCTGGCAATTGGTTTATACTATGAAGTGGAGAATAAAGGGTAGGTTAAGTTGTAAAATAAAACACGTGATTGAGCCACCAAAGAAACAATGCCTTTGGGGGGGGAAAAAACCCGGATGAAATGAAAAATAGAGACAGTGGGACAGAGGGAAAAACCGTCGATGTGAAATATATATATATTGGAAAGACTACCCGACGAAATATAGGATACAATTAAGGGTTGTGATGTGGAATGGGCCACTTTAGAGTTGAAGATTAGGGGGGTTCGTGTGTGTGGGTTGGTGAGGGGGGGGGGGGGAGAAGTGTGGGGGGGGATGGGGAGGGGGGGGGGGGGGAGGTGGGGGGGGGGGGGGGAGGTGTGGGGGGGGGGGGGAGGTATACATGGTCAACCCCGACGCTATAATTTACGAAGCGCCAAGAAATTAAGAAAGATCTCTTCTTCACAGGACGATGAGGATTGCACTGATCTTGTTACTCACGGCAATGCTCGCTGGGGGTGACAGTGAGGGGGACATTGGTTCGGCCCATTATGATTATCGGCAAGGAGTTGGAAGAATCATAGCAGAGTATCACCACATACACTTCAACATAAACATTCATAATCTAAGAAGCATATATACTCAAATTCTCACTAATTACCATATGTTGTCTCTAAAACAAGAACTTAAAGAATCAGGATTATTAAAACAAGTTGCAATCATTTGTGAAGAAATACGTCAAAATTTACAACAGATAGCACCTTTCAATGAAAAGAGTAGGAAAGGCTTGGTGGATGGATTGGGCACTGCGATTAAATATTTTTTTTGGAACCCGGATGCGGAAGATTTGAGAAAAATCAATAGTAACTTAGAACTACTTAACTATCAACAGCAAGAGGATATAGTCATGATAAATAAATCAATAAGTGTAATATATAAGGTCGGCAAGGATATAAACGCTAACATAGGAATTATCAACGGAAGTTTGTTAAATATGGCAAAAACTTTGAAAGACCAAAACATCAAATTTAATCTCTTCGAAGGAATAACCACGCTTATTATACAGGGACAAAATTTTCTCGATTTGTTAGGCAAAATAAAAAGATCTTTCATCTTTTCGGAACAATTATTCGATTTGGAAATACTTACATACGAACAAATGTCAAATATTCGTGCACACCTTTTGGGTATTTATTCTTATAAGGAGCTAATGTTACATTATCATAGCTTGTTAGATTTTCGCTTTACTAGGGGAACAATCGTATTTACCCAAGACTCTATCATATATGCCCTTAAAATTCCTATCCTAAATCCCATTGAATTCGCCTTTATTTAAAGACTTGCTATTATCAATAATAATAATCAAACGGAAATTATTACCACACCTTGGACTTTAATTGGACCTAAAATCAAGCTATATGCAAAGGAATGTCGGCTCGTTGATAAAGAAGTACACTTATGTCAACAAATAACGGCCGTCGGTACGGGGCCGATCATTGTGGGTGTGGGCTCTTCACTGGTGCTCGTTTACAAATGAACCGAGAATTCAACGTTAATATCATGCAACATGCAACATACCACGGACGTCAAGGACGAGGACGTCCTCGAACTTCGGCAGGGAGGAGTCATATGACTCGGCCATCGGGCCTCTGGAATGCCCGGGCGGCCGGCCCTGTTATCAGCATGGGTAGACTAAACATCCTCCTGGTGCTCGATTACGATGGAAGGGCAAGGGAAGGTGCTATCCATCGCTGCCTTCGCGTCAGCGACGATCATTCTCTGTCGGGCTTCTTATTTGTAAAGACGTAAATAAATCGGAAGTATTTTAATCAACGCTTTTAGTTCGATTATTTACTTGCCTATCCGAACCAAACAAATTCGTTGTCGTTATTTTCTTGCGTATTCGTAATTCTCTATTTCGGACGCTTGTAACATAACTCACGCGATTCACCGTGTATAATTTTAACGTATTGGAGTCTCTTTTCAGCCAACCCAGTACAATCATCGAATCAAACCAAAACGTTATCTTGTCGGGTTTCAATCCGCCGGCAGCTCGGACTTCTCTGTATAACCGCGCGAGTGTTAATGCTCCGCATAACTCTAAACGTGGTATAGTGGTATCCTTAAGGGAAGCCACACGACTTTTCGCGCAAAGTAGACGTACATATGTATTACCGAATTTATCTCGCGATCTTACATATAAGCAGCCGCTCTAACCAGATTGACTCGCGTCACAAAAACCATGCACTTGCACGTCAATCGGGTCGTCGAGTGTAATGCGTCTTTCTATCGTTAAACTGTCAATTAATGTCAATTGTTCTGCGAACTCTATCCACGAGGTGTGTAACGTATTGGGTACCGATTCGTCCCAGTCGACGTGTGTTTTCCAGCAGTCTTGGATGAAGATTTTGGCTGTTAGAATGACGGGTCCTAGGAGTTCGAGTGGATCGAAGATCTTTGCAACTTCGGATAAAATTCGTCGTTTTGTAATTCTTTCGTGAATATCTACTGGCGCGACGGAGTAGAGTAAACAATCATGATGTGCGTTCCATGAAATACCGAGTGTCTTTAAAATAGGATTTTCTCCAGAGCACAGCTCGACGTCGATGTTTTTTATGTCTAAATTTTCGAGCACCGGTCGGAAGTTAGACGCCCACTGTCGTATATTAAAACCGCCTCGTTTCAATATTTCAATAGTTTGATCGCGTATCTTTCCGAGGGTTTCGACATTATCAGTTTCCGTAATGACGTCGTCCACGTATAGATCGCGGTTTAGTATTTCGGCTCCGAGAGGATAATTAGCACCTTCATTCTTCGCGAGTTGTTTCATGGTTCGTATGGCAAGAAACGGTGCTGACGCTATTCCGAATGTCACCGTATTAAGTTTGAACGTGCGAATCTGTTCGCTATGCCACCAAAATATCCGTTGATATTGGCGATCGTCTGGATGAATCCATATTTGCCGATACATTTTCTCGATATCCGCTGTTAATACGTACCGATATGTCCGGAATCGTAACAAGTGTTCTACTAACGTGTCTTGTATTGTAGGTCCGACTAATAAGGTGTCGTTGAGAGAAAGTCTCTTATCATTTTTCGCGGAGGCGTCGAATACGACCCGTACCTTTGTTGTGCTAGCTGATTTGATAACCGCGTGGTGGGGAAGATAGCAACCCCCTGTAGGTTCATCTTCGACGATCGACATGTGTCCTAAATTGATGTATTCCCGCATAATTCGTTCATATTCCTTCCGAAGTTCAGTATTCGCGTATAGTTTCTTCCGGAGATTATGGAATCGACATAGAGCTATACCGCGTAGATGACTATTATTGTGCCCTTCTTCGCGAAAAGGTAAACGCACAATATATCGCCCTGATTCATCGCGCTTGGTGTTTTGGACATAATGATTTTCACAGTCTATTTCGTTTACCGACTCTGATCGCGTTATATTCGCTTCTTTACATAACCAAAATTTTTCTAATTGTTCCTTCAATTCGGTTGTTGCAAAAAACGTATGGTTTCTCTTATGATCGTTAGATTCGATTCCCCCGGCGACTACCCAACCTAATTGTGTTTTCTGGAGTATCAGATCGCTGCGTCCTGGTGATAAAGAAACTTGTCCTATTGTCATGAGCGCTAGTGTTGCTCCAGAGCCTATCAAGATATCGACCGGTCGTGGTAAATGGAACTGGGGATCTGCCAGTTTTCGATCAGACGGGATTTTAATGAGTTCTCGCGGGAATATTTCGCAGGGTACCTGATCAGCTATCTTTGAAACGATGAGTAGTGAAAGGTTTCGAATATATTTGTTATCTAATGATCGAATGTTTATCTCGATAACGCCCGTCGTTTGAGTTGTGATGTCGTTGATAGCGTGAATTGGGTTCGAATATAGTTTGATCGGCAAACGTAGGTCTCTCGCGACCTTCTCGATGATGAAGTGTGCGGCGGCACACGTATCTAATAGCGCCCGACATAGTCTGAAAGTTCCGTCTCCCTTTCTTACGCGGCACATCGCGCTCATAAGGAGTTGATTCGATACACCGCGCGCGTTGCTATTAAAGATCGGAGTTAGTCACGTGGAGATGGATTCAGTTTTGGACGTTGACGCGATCTCCTGCTCCGTGGAGGTTGTGGTCTCCTGTATCGCGGCCTTCTGTTGGCTATCATTCATATGTAGTGATGTATGGTGAGGTCGTTTACAGATTTGGCAATGTGAACCGTTGCATGGACCTCGATGCGTCCGTAAGCAATTCTGACATAATCTATGACGTTTGACCACTGTCAGTCTATTTTGTTCCGTCATATTATTGTATCGAGAACAGCGATATAAAGGGTGGTTAGCTCGTCTACAAAGAATACATCTCGTCATGGTACGAGTAAGAAACGTGCGTGTCGGACGTGTGTCCTGTCGTTTTCGTGGTTGTAAAATCATCTTCTCGGGATATCTACGTTTTGCGCGGGGCTCGAGGTTAGCGGACGTTGATGACGTTTCCAGCGGAGCACACGCACGCGCATATCAGGTTAAAAAATTAAAGAATTGCTCGATAGTCAGATATTCGTCGGAATCTATCTGTTTATTCCATTCTTGTAACATTTCGGGGGGTAACGCGCGTTCAGGCCACCGAACTTTCATTAAAAGTCTCAAGTATGGAGATGTGAGAACGCAGTTCGTTCAAGAATGCAGTTACGTCCTTCGCTGATCCGGCCTTCGGTCGGGGTATGTCGATTAACGCGTCGATTACCCGAGCAAATAGTATAAGTGGTACATCGAATGCCTGCAGTAAGGCTCCTTACGCGTCTTTATATTTTTCCCCGGTTAATTGATATTGTTTGATCGTTTGAAGAGCCTCGCCGCGAAAGGAGTCGCGAAGGTATACGTGTTTTTCTAAGTCCGATATATCACTACGCGCGTCTGCGAGGGTTAAAAAGCTAGATTTAAATGGGATTCATTTCCCTATATGCCCGTCGAATCGCGGGATCTCCAGACGCCGTAATGGTATTTGTTGATCGCGAGTTTTCGTGCTATCGTTGTTTTCGTTAGAGTTATTCGGGTTTTTAACTGCAGCGGTATCGTTTGAATGAATTTTGTCTCCGACCACGTGGTATCTTTCTATGAGTTGGTCTAGATCGTCGACTACTGTCTCTCCGGCGCTGTTATTACCACACTTTTCATGCAATGATTCATAATCATCTACTTGTTTGGTAAGACGTTCGAAACGCCTTCTTAGTTCATCTACACTTAAACTTCCTTCCTCAATTAAATTTTCGAAGTGCGTTAATCGCGATCCTAAATTCTGCTGCTTTTGTTCGAGCTGTTTTGGCGATGTCATTATGGATCGGTCTCGTCTATTCTATTCCGCGAAAACTACTCAAATCAATTTATAGTAAATATAAAAATCTCCTTTGTACAGGTGTATAGCCGTGCGTTGGGTTCTTGATCACGCGAGTACGGTCCTGATGCTGTAAATCGTTGGAGGGGGTATCCGTTTATTGTTAGTGGTAGCCCGATGGAGGGGGTATACGATCGTCGCTAGCTGTATGCTATAGATGGAGTGACCGGGGAGACGACTGTGGCGGTACGACCGAAGATCGCGCCCTCTAAAGTTACTAGAAGGCTAGGGAATAACGCTAAATGGAAGTGGTTACTAGTCTGTACGTAGCCGTTGATAAATGTTCAATAAAGAAAAGAGAGTCGCAAAAAAAATTCAGTCAAGTTTTATTTTTACTATAGAGAAACCCTCTACACGTCACGTCGTCTTCGATTTTTAGTCGACCGTTTAAATAAAGGAATGCATCGTGACGGTGGGGCCGCCGTAAATGTTATCGTTATTTGTACAAGGATAAAGCGATTTCCGCATTATTAAAAAATAACTATTTCATAAATCTGTGGCGTCTCGCACCAGCGCAGGGTCGACACCTCTCGGCCAACAGCGCGCAGCTGTAGCAGCGCGCGCAGGAAATGTGCTGACACCTCTCGGCCGACAGCACTAACTTACGCAAGCACCTCGTATCGCGGTTCCGCAGGGGCATCTGATTAGCCTGACCACGCCTTTGATTAGCCAGAGCGGAAGAGTGACCACTGCGACCGTTGCTCTCCCCACTTCCGGATGCCTGGATCGCCGTGGCGGTGCACACGCAGGAAAAACCACATCACTTCTACTTCGTCCGTCGAACTGTCCGGTTGCATCCTTCTCATCGCGCTCTTGCATAAACAATATTTCTCTGTGCATCTTCTGTACGTGACCACGTTGCACACCACGCCGATAAATAAAATATCGTCCCACGGGATCAAAAATATAATCGGAAATCTCTTTCCTCCGCACGGAGTCTCATTGGCCCATTCCTTTCTCCGCGGCCCGTTCCTCGCGTTAATGAGAACTCACCTTAACGCGCCTAGTAACTTAGGGAAAGAAATTCCCAAATTGGTGACCCCGACGTGATCCCGAGGACCATCTTCAGCAGCCCCACGTGCTCTCCACACCACTGGCTTCTCAGCACCACGTGCTCGGCAACACCACGTGTTCTTCATCACCACGTGCTCACCAACGCAACGTGTTCTCAGGCGCTACCCATCTTCGTGTGAGTACTAACTTTTCCTTCATCAACGGCACCTCTTTGCCTTAAAAAAAAAGAAATGAAAGAGAGGAAGATGCCCATCACACGCGCCGAGGCTTCCCAGCGCGAAATCGAACGCCAGAATACGGCACCGGCTACTACGCCGACCTCCGACGCTTTGACCGCCGCCTGCACCTGCACCTGCGCCGAGGCCAGCCAGCCCTGCGACGCCGGACGCCGACCTTGCCGCTTTCCACCCTTCACGCGTCAATGGCTGGACCTCTGGTTCGTGCAGCTAGAGGCCATCTTCAGGAACTACGGGATGCACTCGGACGACGACCGTTACTACGCCGCCGTAGCAGAGTTGGACCAGTACACAGTCGGGGAGCTCCAGGATGTGCTGAGGACGCCACCCGCTTCCGGTAATTACGAGCAGCTGAAGAAGCACGTCATCGCTCGTTTCGGCGACACCGTGGAGAAACGGCTGCAGAAGCTGTTCTCTGGCCTCACCATGGGCGACCGCTCGCCGTCTCAGCTTCTCCGCTACATGCGCCACCTCGCCGGCGACAGCGTCAGTGACGACGCCATCAAGGTCCGGTGGCTCGACCTCCTGCCTCCGCAAATCTCCCAGCTGCTGCAACTCCTGCAGACCATGGACCTGGACGAGCTCGCCGCCAGGGCCGACGGCGTCTACGAGGTCGTGCCGGGCGTCTGTGCCACCCGACAGGGGTGCTATCTCTCTCCGCCAGGCACCGCCCTTCCCAGGCCTCCACCTCAGCGGGACAACATGGACGGGGAACACACGGCGATGCACGCGATGCTCGTCAACCTGATCATCTCCAACAACCGGATGGCCGAACAATTCCACCAGCTGACCGTCACCCTCGGCGCTCAATCACGCTCTCAATCACGCTCTCGATCACGCTCCCGGTCACGCGCAGCCTCGGGGGGCACCGCGCCAGCAAGATCATCCTGGTGTCGCTACCATCGGAAATTCCGGGAGAGGGCTCGGAATTGCACTCCACCATGCAGCTACGAACAGGACAGGGCGTTAAACGAGTAGCGCCGCCGCACAACTTGGCGGTACACGGTGGCGCCGCTCGATCCTTTTCGGACTTCCGCCTCCACGTTCACGAGAGCTCGCTCAGACAAGCGATGCTCATCGACTGCGGCTCCGTGGTATTACTTCTGCCGCGCCGCCTGGTTTCCGGACCGTTGTCCCAGGACAGTCTCCAGCTCATCGCGGCCAACGGGTCACCGATCCACACCTACGGACGACGCCTACTGACGCTCAACCTGGGTCTTCAGCGCGAGTTCCCCTGGGTTTTCACCGTCGCCGACGTGCCCGTGCCTATCCTAGGAGCAGACTTCCTCAACCACACGGGCCTCCTTGTGGACATTCAGAAGCAACGACTGATCGACCTGGCCTCTTCCAAGGAATCGACGATGCACTACCGGAAGGCTTCCGTTCACGGGGTCGACGCCATCGCAGGACCCTCGGATCTCCACTATCGCACCGCCTACGACAAGCTGCTCGCTGAGTACGCAGACCTCGCCCAGCCCTCGGAGAGGGGAGCAGCGCTTCAGGGCTCCTCAGTGGTGCATCGAATCACAACCTCCGGACCGCCTGTCTTCGAGCGACCGCGCCGCCTCTCCGGCGAGCGCTTAGCAGCGGCGAAAGCCACGTTCGACCGCCTCCTGCGTCAGGGAGTCATCAGGCCTTCGTCGAGTCCATGGGCCAGCCCTCTGCACCTGGTGGAAAAACCCACAGGCGGGTTCCGAGCTACGGGAGACTTCCGTCGGCTCAACGCCATCACGCTTCCGGATCGCTATCCCCTTCCTGTCATCGAGGACCTACTCGAGGATAGCGGCGGCTGCTCGGTCTTTTCGGTACTGGACCTCCAGGAGGCGTACTTCCAGATTCCGATGGCCAAGGAAGACATCGAGAAAACAGCGGTCACGACGCCGTTCGGACTGTATGAGTTCCAGAGGATGCCGCTAGGTCTTCGAAACGCATCACAGACGTTCCAGCGGTTCATGGACTCCTTACTTCGCGACCTACCGTTCGTCCGAAGCTACATCGACGACCTCTTCATCCGGTCCTCCTCGCACGAAGAACACCTACGTCATCTACGGATGCTCTTCGACCGTCTACGGGAGGCCGGCCTATCCTACAAGGAGGACAAGGTCCAGCTCGGACTGCCCAGCGTCACCATCCTGGGCTACCAGGTCTCCGCCAACGGCATTCGCCCTCCGGAGCGCAAGATCGACGCCATACAGAATTACCAGAAGCCAACCACACCAAAAGGACTGCGACGCTTCCTGGGCGTCATCAACTTCTTCAGGAGGAGCTTACCGCATGCTGCTCACATCCAGGCGCCGCTCAACCAGCTTCTTCGGGGTCTTCCCAAACGCAGCCGGCGTCCGCTGGTTTGGAACGACGCAGCAGATCGAGCCTTCGAGGACGCCCGACGCAGCCTTGCCGGAGAAGGGGAAACCGCTTTCCTGTCGCCTACTGCTCCTCTTCGACTGTCTACCGACGCATCCAGCACGGCCGTTGGCGCCGCGCTCCTACAATTGGTCAACGGGGAATGGCAGCCTGTCGGTTTCTTCTCGCAGACGCTGTCACCAACGCAGGCTCGCTACAGCACCTATGACAGGGAGCTCCTAGCCGTCTTCCTAGCAGTTCACCACTTCCGGCGTATCCTCGAGGGTCGTCCATTTACAGTATTAACGGACCATCGTCCGCTCACCTTCGCGGCAAACCAACCCACGGACAAGGCCTCACCACGTCAACAACGTCAGCTGGACTTCCTACTGCAATTCGACATCACGTTCCAGCACGTGGACGGCGCAGACAACGTCGTCGCCGGTGCTCTCTCCCGGACGACGGAGGACGCTCCAGCTCTGGATGGGCCAACAAGCGCCACTACGTCATCGCCGACGCCGCCAACCTCAACCTGCGCCACCATCAGCCTGCCTTCGGCGCTTAGCCCAGAGGCCATGGCCGCAGCACAGGACAGGGACGACGAACTCCCATCGCTCGCAGCACGCACCTTACTCAACCTTCAGCGACTCAACGTCGAAGGATTCGAGGTGACCTGCGACATACACGACGGACGAGTACGACCATACCTACCCCGCTCGCTCCGCACAGCCGCCTTCGAGGCCATTCATAGTCTGGCTCACCCGGGTGTCCGCGCAACGGTACGGGATGTATCGAAGCAGTTCATCTGGCCCGGTCTACGTAAGGACATCACCGCATGGGCACGCGCCTGCCTACCGTGCCAACGCTCCAAGGTCGCGCGACACAACCACGCCGAGCTTTCCCGTTTCAAGATCACGGAAAGTCGCTTCGAGCACGTGCACGTCGACATTATCACGCTGCCCCAGGTAGGAGAATACCGGTACTGCCTTACCATCATCGACCGGTTCACCAGATGGCCAGTAGCTGTTCCTCTCAAGGACATCCGAGCGGAAACCATCGCCAGGGCATTCACATCGGCTTGGATTGCGGAAAAGGGATGTCCGCTCACCATCACCTCGGACCAGGGTACCCAGTTCGAGTCAGCACTCTTCGCCGCACTCGCTCAGGCCTCGGGGGCAACCAGGATCCGCACCACACCTCATCACCCTCAGGCCAACGGCATGGTAGAGAGGTTCCACCGAACACTCAAGGCAGCACTAATGTGCGCTCGAGCTCCTTGGCCCGACGCACTTCCTCTTGTGCTACTCGGCCTACAGAACGCGTACAAGGAGGACTTGCAAGCCTCGCTGACAGAGATGGTCTACAGCACAACGCTTCGCATTCCCGGCAGTTTCTTCACGCCAAGCAGTTCACCCGTCGACCCGACCTCCTTCGTCGGCCAGCTACGGGAACTCATGAAGACACTAAGTGCCACACCGGCAACGGACCACTCGCGCCACCGCCCGTTCTTCTTCAGGGACCTCCGTACATGCTCGCACGTTTTCCTGCGAGTCGACACGGTCAGGAAACCGCTCGAACCTCCGTACACAGGACCACACCAAGTCATCCGCCGCATTAATGACAAAGTATATGTCATCCTAGTGAACAACGCTGAAAAGGCCGTGTCTACAGACGCCTTGAAACCAGCATACCTGGACACCTCGGACGACCACCCGTCAGACGCACCTACTCATTCGCCTGCTCCGGAGCTGTCGACATCCGCCCAGACTACAGAGGATCTGGACCGTGCACCGGCTCTCACCACGACGCAGTCTTCGGCACCACCTCCGCCGTCGTCAACTTCATCGTCCTCACCACTGCCAGCACCTGAAACTCGACCAGTGACTCAGGACCCACCTCCGGCGTCCAGACCTCTCATCGCCTCGCCACCACCCTCCACCAAACCAGGCACAATCATGCCTAGTAGCGGAGCGCCCAGACAGAAGCATCAGCCCAACATCCTCCGCAGAGTTACCTTCCGCCCGCCTCCGGCAGCCGGTCCAGAGGGGGAGTGGCTGTAGCGTCTCGCACCAGCGCAGGGTCGACACCTCTCGGCCAACAGCGCGCAGCTGTAGCAGCGCGCGCAGGAAATGTGCTGACACCTCTCGGCCGACAGCACTAACTTACGCAAGCACCTCGTATCGCGGTTCCGCAGGGGCATCCGATTGGCCTGACCACGCCTTTGATTGGCCAGAGCGGAAGAGTGACCACTGCGACCGTTGCTCTCCCCACTTCCGGATGCCTGGATCGCCGTGGCGGTGCACACGCAGGAAAAACCACATCACTTCTACTTCGTCCGTCAAACCGTCCGGTCGCATCCTTTTCATGGCGCTCTTGCATAAACAATATTTCTCTGTGCATCTTCTGTACGTGACCACGTGGCACACCACGCCGATAAATAAAATATCGTCCCACGGGATCAAAAATATAATCGGAAATTTCTTTCCTCCGCACGGAGTCTCATTGGCCCATTCCTTTCTCCGCGGTCCGTTCCTCGCGTTAGTGAGAACTCACCTTAACGCGCCTAGTAACTTAGGGAAAGAAATTCCCAAAAATCTATACGTTTCTACCGTTAATACTAATAATTAAGTTATTCATATATCGATTCAAAGCTTGATATGAAATTTCTTACAAATGATAAATACATGAATAATGATATTGGAAATTGCAAACTTCTACTGGATTTAAAGGCGCAATTTCACTTGAAATATATGTTAATGAATAAAGGTGGCGACGCATAAGCGCACACACGGATAATTGAAACTACTTATCTCGTTTCTAGATCTTTCGTGATGATGGTTAAGCTGGGCGATGAAGATGTTCGCAAAATGGCGGACTTTCTTGACTTCGTTGTTCTCTAATCGGTTTGCTCCGCGAGGTGATAGTCTATTTACTGCTTCGTAAATCAGAAGTCGGGAACTCGCACCTTACAAGATTGCACCAGAATGTTATGACCAAAAGATTCTTCAATAAAAAATTCCTCTGATCATTAGTTGTATGCTATGAAGTGGAGAATAAAGGATTAGGTTAAGGTGTAAAATAAAACACGTAATAGAGCGAAACAAAGAAACAATGCCTTGTTTTTTTGGCTCGGCAGGGAAAAGCCTTGCGGCATAAAAACCCGGGATGATATTTAAATATAACAAGAAAAGTCAACCACGTGGTTACACCACGTGGGAAAATACCGTCGATATAAAATATAATAATGGAAAGATCTCACCTCTCGCCCTCCTGAATTATAGCAATCACAACCTTAAGGGTTTTGATGTCGAATAGGCTTGCCTTTACAAGACTTAAAAATTAAGTGATCTTTCCATTGTCCTTTGTGAATTCTTAAAGCCTTTGTCCACTATAGCCTCTATAATCTTTGAAGTTGTGTAGTCGTAAGCGTCCGGTAAAGAACTAGTATGAATGTCCCTTTGTACTGGCCCAGCAGGGCGTAGGCACTAGGGGATTGAGAAGTGGGGAGGCGAGAGGTGGGGGTAACTATAGGGGCGCTTTGGTAGTTACTGTTAGTTGATCGATGCTCACAATGAGTATTGATCTAGAATCTTAATCGAAGGAGGTGGACGCGCGCGAATTTTGAATACCGCTAATTACCGTATGATCCTTTCAGATCGTACAATATTAATGCCGAATTCACTCACATATAAAAACTGTCATTAATGAATGTCGAAAATGTTTGTCAGATATTGATTCAAAAACGTTCTAAAAATCTATCAAAACTGGATTAAATTGTCTAGATCTTTGGTGCATTAATTAAGTTTTCGTATACACTCTTTCATAATATATGTTTCATAAAATTTATTTATTTATTTATTATTTTAAAATTTATTGAAGTAAAAACTTCTTTAGAATAGGAGTGATCTGAAAAGTAAATAAACCGAAACGGAGCTATGAAACGGCTGCTATACTAAATAATGAGAGAAAAAGAGACAAACATATAGGATTAAGCCTGCGAGAGAATGAGACAGAATATAGCTATACAGTTTTTCCTATTCTCGGTCTTCTCTGTATGCTATGCTTCGTAGTTATCGCTCCTAGTTGTATATGTTTGAGTTTGTGTGCGACTGCATACTACAAAGCGTGGACACGTAATCTTTCTATACTCAAAATGTTTGAAGGTAGGAGCAATAGAAGGGTAGAAGAATAAACAAAGATAAGCACGTAGGTATGCGACAAAAGTATAAGGTCCAAACAAACAGACGGTCGAAATAAAGAAAGAAGGTGCGTGGTCTGTTCTTATTTTACCGAACGTGGTATTTCTTTTCTATTTAAAAATGTTTCGATTTTATTGAAAAATTAGTATTTATTTCGCAAATATTATAATAAATAATTATAAAATACATAGAAGATATAATAATTGTATTGTCTGAAATATTAAGAAAAAAAAGGATTACCAGATACATCAGAGAAAAAAGAATTAGAGAATGCTGTGGAATAAATTAGGAGCAGCAGACAAATTTAATTAAAAAGCAAGTAGATTACTCCTATATATTTATTTTGCTTCTTTATAAAATATATTTGATGCATAAAGACAAAATATGTCTAGTAAATTTGATTTTTATAAGTTTTTATAAAAAATATCTAAAGAAATGTACTGACCCATGCATATATGAAAATATATTACAAATTGTGATATTTGTGTATTTAAGAAACTTATACTAATTTTTCAATAAAATAAAATCATTTATAAGATGTTGAACGCCCAGCGTGAATCGTTGGAGCTTACCACGGAGCTGAAATTTGAGACTCGTAGTGTACACAGTTTTATAAGCTGAAAAAGCGATACGATTCAATGCATTTTTTAGATTGCTTGTTGTTCAGATATTTATTTGGACGAGGGTATTTAGAAAGATAAGTTTGAGGTCCAAAGAATAAGGACGAGATATGTTATAAATAATAAGTGTCTTGAAGTGTGATAGGTTAAAGAGTTGAAAAAACATTTCTAGAGAATATTTTTATTAGATCTTTCATGGCATTTTACCAGAACCTTCGTTCAGTCCAGCAGTATTTTCCATATGTTTTTCGTAACATCTTCATTTCATCTATCCTAAAATGTTTGTTATATAGCGCAAGAATGTAGATGAAAGCGGGAAATAGAAACCCATACTAACAAAAAAAAATTTATACCTGAATTTCAAAAAAAGTATTATTTATATTTACCTAATTTCTGACGAAATATATTTTCTTTGATAAACATCCTACCATTTTGGTGACTATTTATAACTGTCATATTCAACATTCCGTTTCTATTGCTTAAATTGTGAAAAGTGCACTTTTAATCAGCTATTACACCCAGAGACCATATCAGTGACCCTTATTATATATAATAATAATATTTTAATAAATAAATCCTACAATTATCTTACTCTTAATACTGTCTATTCGTCTCATTCTCTCGAAACTTAGATTTTTGAAGGTTTCACTTCTAAAACGTGTGATCTGCACACATGATTTTTTTTTTACTTTTTTTATATGTGAGAGTGAGAGAAAGACGAAGAGTGCGAGTGTATGGTATGCGTGAAAACAATTGATGAATGTGAAAGATGTGTGAGAGTATGCAGCGATATCGGTATGAGTGTGTGTGCGCGTAGCGATATGGATATGAGTGTGAGTGCGCGCAGCGAGTATGAATATGAGTGTGTCCAGTAAGAAAGAAAAGCGAGCGTGCACCCCGAAATCTCTCGAATATTCCCGAACCGGAAATCGGGAAAAGGTCTTTTGTTTAATCGGTCGGGAATAGTCTGGAGATTTCGAGAATGATTGACGGAAGTGATTGGGACCATTGGTGGGGTGAATATGTATATAAGCGCGGCGAAGAATGCGGTCTTCGCCTTCTTGATTCGGTGCTACTATCTGTGAGTGAAAGAAGTGTAATTCGAGTGTGTCAACTATTATTACTTGCTTTTCTTATCTTTTCTATCTCTTTATTATTATATTAAACATTTATTCTATTATAATAAATACTTATATTTTTTAAATTTAAATAAATCTTACATTTTTGGGGGCTCAGCCGGGATAGAATCGATTTCACGAGCGTGTAAGTAATTATTAGTTGGAAGCGTTAAAGTGTCTAGTGCATCATGGAATCAAGGGGGACATCACAAGAAGATGTATCTAACACGACTGTTGTGGCAGCAGAGCCAGACGTCGATCAGATGAAGTACCTGGAGCTGAAAGCCAGCTTGAAGAGAATGGGCTTAAGCTCAAAGGGTAGAAAAGAAGGAGTTAGCGGAACGCTTACGAGCAGCTAACAATAAAAAACAAGACGACGATGATGATGAAGAGGATTCAGAGGATGATGATACCGAAGACGAAGAATCTATCATCGACGAAAAAGAAACTTCTGCAAGGGCAATGCAGATGTTGTCTTTTAAAGACGTTGAAGAGTCGGTCAACACATTCAGTGGAGACGGAACAACTAGTGTTAAAAGCTGGTTACGAGAATTTGAAGAGATGGCTGAAATATGCCAGTGGGGTAATTTACAAAAGATTATCTATTGTAAGCGATTATTACGAGGACCGGCGAAATCTTTCGTGCGGTATGAAAAGTGTTGTAAGTCGTGGAAACAACTGAAGAGGGCATTAGTAGAGGAATTCATGGAAGTAACAAACACATATAAGGTACATGAGACACTTAGAAGACGGCAAAGAAAAGCAGATGAAACCTATCAAGAGTACATTTACGGGATGTGTGAAATTGCCGCTCAAGCAGGTGTCGATAAAACATCTACGATACAATATATTATCGACGGCATTCAAGACGAAGAAATAAATAAAACAATTCTGTACGGAGCTACAACGATCAAAGAACTAAAGAAGAAAATTGCATTATATGAAGTTATGAAAGAAAAAATGAAGGAGAAGACGAAGACGACAAAGACGCAAGGGACACATGTTACCAACGAGAAGGAGAAGCAGTCACGCAGACCACCGTCGGAGAAGACTAGCGGCGAACGCTGCTTTAGTTGCGGAGGGTTGAACCATCAGAGACGGAGTTGTCCATTTAAGAAAAAAGGATCAAAGTGTTTTAAGTGCGGCGAATTCGGACATATTTCAACAGCTTGTCAAAAGAACGAGAAGCAACAGGACGCGTCGGAGAAAGTGTGTGGTGTGAGTATGGAAACCAAACGGAAGTGTGTAAAAGAGGTGCAAATGGGAAACGATATAATTACAGCGCTGATAGACACAGGTAGTGACATAAGTTTAATAACAACAGAACAATATTTTAAGGTAGGCACACCGAAATTAAATAAAGAGATTTTGCGTTTTCGGGGTGTGGGCTCTGACCTAATTAAAACATATGGCGTGATAGAAACAAGTATCATTATCGATAAGAAAATGTATCCGATCAAAGTTCACGTAGTTTCCGATGCTCTTTTAGATCATAGTTTACTAATAGGCAATGATTTTTTGCGGAAGATGAGTGTAACGTTAGACGCCGGTAAAATTTCCATTAGTGACGCGAACAAGGTTGCGAAGACAGACAACGAGGTACACGAGATCTTTAAAATCAATGCATTGAATGACTGTAGCGAAATAGATCTGTCACATATTGTAAGCGCGGAAAAAAAGAGAGAAAATAGAATCAATTATTGAAAATTATCGACCAGAGAAAGTCCGTGAAGTAAACTTAGAAATGAATATCATTTAAAAAGACGATGAGCCGGTATATGCGCGCCCAAGACGGTTATCGCCGAAAGAGAAAGACGAGGTAGACGCCGAGATAAGAAAGTGGCTGGACGACGGTATAATACAACCATCGTTTTCTGATTACGCTAGCCCGGTTGTATTAGTAAGAAAGAAAGACGGGTCGGGAAGTTTGTGTGTCGATTATCGTAAACTAAACGATAAGATTGTAAAGGATCGATATCCCTTACCGCTGATCGAGGATCAGTTGGACGCTTTACAAAACGCACGCGTGTTCACCACAATAGATTTGAAGAATGGTTTTTTCCATGTGTCAGTAAATAAGAGCAGCCGAAAGTACACAGCGTTTGTGGTGCCGAATGGTCATTATGAATTTTTAAAGGTTCCGTTTGGATTATGCAATTCACCTTCTGTTTTTCAAAAGTTCATTAATCTGGTATTTGGGGAATTGATAGCTTCAAAAAAGGTATTAACTTATTTAGATGATATAATTATACCCTCCGACGACATCGAAGACGGGATAACTAGCTTAGAATTGGTTTTAAAGACGGCGAGCGAGTTCGGACTGATAATTAGTTGGAAAAAATGCGAGTTCTTGAAGAGACGCGTGGAATATCTAGGACACATAATTGAGGACGGTCGGATACAACCTTCTGTTGTTAAGACAGCCGCGGTCGCGAGATTCCCTAGACCGACTAATTGTAAGGGGGTACAAAGCTTTCTCGGTTTAACGGGGTATTTTCGGAAGTTTGTACCGCAATATTCGATAATTGCAAGACCGTTGTCTAACCTATTGCGGAAAGAAGTAGAATTTAAGTTCGGAAGCCAAGAAGAGGAATCCTTCAAAAAATTAAAAGAGATATTGTGTAGTAAACCGGTTTTGCGCCTATATAGGGTGAACGCCGAAACCGAGTTGCATACAGATGCGTCCGCTAAGGGATACGGTTCTATTTTGATGCAGCGAGATAACGCTGATAATATGTTCCATCCGATATATTACGCGAGTGGAAAGACCACACCTGCCGAAGAGAAGTATCCTAGTTATGAACTAGAGGTGCTCGCGATTATCAAGTCGTTGCGAAAGTTTAGAGTGTATCTACTAGGGATAGAATTTAAGATAGTTACAGATTGCCGTGCTTTTACACTCACTATGCGAAAAAAGGATTTGTGCGTTCGCGTTGCGAGGTGGGCTTTACTTCTCGAAGAATTTCGGTATACGATTGAACATCGGGCGAGCAGGCAGATGATGCATGCGGATGCGTTGAGCCGCAATCCTTTGCCGACGGTAATGTTTGTTTGCGAGGACGAAAGTGGACTCATAGCTAGCTTCAAGCGAGCGCAGCACGAAGACGAAGGTCTGCGCGGCATAGTTAACGGTGTGAAGGAAAATAAACTGAGTGGTTATATTATAAGAAACGAAATATTGTATAAAGATGTAAACGGTGATATGCTGGTGGTAGTACTTAGGGCATTACAGGCGCAAGTTGTTCGTCGAACGCATGAACAGGGACATTTTGCGGTAGATAAGACTGTAATGTTAGTAAAGAAAGACTATTGGTTCGAAGGAATAGGCAACGTCGCGGAGAAAGTAGTGCGAAATTGTGTTAAGTGTATTTTGGCCGAAAGAAAGAGCGGAAGAGCGGAGGGTTGGCTGCATCCAATCGACAAGGGAGAGGTTCCCCTCCACACTTTCCACGTCGACCACCTTGGACCTATCCCCTCCACCAGGAAGAACTATAGGTACATATTCGTAGTGGTAGATGGATTCTCGAAGTTTGTATGGTTGTATGCAACTAAATCTACGGACTCAGCTGAGGTGTTACGTCATCTACAAAAACAGGCGAGTGTGTTCGGAAATCCGAAACGAATTATCTCGGACAGAGGAACCGCTTTCACATCAAATGATTTCGAGAAGTATTGCGAGGAGGAGAACATTGAGCATATAAAGATCGCAACCGGAATGCCGAGGGGTAATGGGCAGGTGGAAAGGGTTAATCGCACGCTTATACCCCTATTAACGAAAATGTCTTCTCCAAAACCGGAAGATTGGTATCGCTACCTTGACTTGGCTCAGCGATATCTAAATGCTACGCCTAACAAGAGTATAAAAACAACCCCATTTAAATTGCTGTTTGGTACGGATATGAAGATGAAGGAGGATCCATCTATACGTGAAATGATAGAAGACGAATGGAGACAGATGTTTGAAGAACAACGGGAGGAGTGTCGCAGACGAGCGAAAGAAGCCATCCTAAGGGCACAAATGGAATATCGTAGATCATTTAATAAAAAAAGAACTGTCGCAACGCGATATAAAGAAGGAGATCTGGTTGCGATACGACGAACACAATTTGGACCGGGATTGAAATTACACCCAAAATATTTGGGACCATACGAGGTAATCACAGTATTAAGGGGCGATCGCTATATGGTGCGAAAAGTGGGAGAACACGAAGGTCCATACACAACATCGACTGCGGCCGATTCGATGAAGCCATGGGCTCAAGAGGAAGAAGAAATATTTATCGAAGATAGTTAAAGCCGATCGTATATCTGAGGACAGATATGTTTGTCAGAACGGCCGAGTGTGAGAGTGAGAGAAAGACGAAGAGTGCGAGTGTATGGTATGCGTGAAAACAATTGATGAATGTGAAAGATGTGTGAGAGTATGCAGCGATATCGGTATGAGTGTGTGTGCGCGTAGCGATATGGATATGAGTGTGAGTGCGCGCAGCGATATGAATATGAGTGTGTCCAGTAAGAAAGAAAAGCGAGCGTGCACCCCGAAATCTCTCGAATATTCCCGAACCGGAAATCGGGAAAAGGTCTTTTGTTTAATCGGTCGGGAATAGTCTGGAGATTTCGAGAATGATTGACGGAAGTGATTGGGACCATTGGTGGGGTGAATGTGTATATAAGCGCGGCGAAGAATGCGGTCTTCGCCTTCTTGATTCGGTGCTACTATCTGTGAGTGAAAGAAGTGTAATTCGAGTGTGTCAACTATTATTACTTGCTTTTCTTATCTTTTCTATCTCTTTATTATTATATTAAAAATTTATTCTATTATAATAAATACTTATATTTTTTAAATTTAAATAAATCTTACATATATATGGAAAAAACTAATAAATGTTAAATATTTTGACATCCTACATGTTGAGGAAATGAGTGGGCTAAATGAGTAGAACGCCGAGCAATTGCAGTGAGTGGTCAGATTTATTAAAAATGCGTACGAGTACACCGCGTGTCGGTTGAGATTTAAACTGAGTGGCCGTTGAGCAGACTACGTTCCGAACTTTTCACTGAGAATATTATACTGAGTGGACTTGAGACGGCGTGATTATATTAATCACTTTTGAATCGGACGATGAGGATTATATTAATCCCATCGAACTTATGACTTTGTGAGAAGACGTAGACAAAGCCGAGAGAACGCGTGTGAATAGAACGAGACCACCCTGGTGAGTCCATCCTCCCCTGGCAGCAATTTGAGTACCCTAGCCATGGGCCATTTTCCTGGAGGCAAACGCTCATCAGTAAGGAAAACGAGAGAACCTACCTTAATCTGGTTGTGAGCGTGATGCCACTTTGAGATGGCTTGTAGTTGTTGTAAATACTGAGTTGACCACATGCGCCAGAAATGTTGAACTCGTTGCTGGATGAACTGCAATCTGAAGAGCTGACTTGCTGAGATATCCAAGAGTGAGCCTTCAGGAACAGCATTGAGTGCCGTTCCGATGAGAAAGTGCCCTGGTGTGAGCACTGAGATGTCTTCTGGATCATCGCTGCGTAATCCGAGTGGTCTTGAGCGTGAGCGGTCCAGCTTAGTCAATGCCTGTGTGAGAGAACGGGCGTGATGGAGTGACTCGCGCCAGAGGTAGTTGGCCCATCAGTTGCTGAGCACGGATCCCCTTGTAACGAGCAAACACCACACACCTGAGAACATATGACTTCACTGGGGCTCTTCCTCCGATGATCCAGTAGAGTTGTCTGATGAATGCCAGAGTCGACTGCGAGCTTGGCAGCTGAGATTGTCTTGAGAGCACTGAGATTTCTTCTGAGTAGTACGCCGATTGAGTGGCCTTGACCCAAAAGAGTCGTGAGTCTTCCATGCTTTTGGCTGAGATACAGGCTGCTGGTGTCGAGTCAAGCTCTCCTGAGAGCCTCTTGAGAAATCTATTGCAGAGAGCTGTAACTCGAAGCAACCTGTTGAGCGATGAGAATCGATGGATGAGATCCCAATGATAACTCGGAGAAGATCGTACCGCGTGATGTGCGACACGAGCACGAGCTTCTTTTGCACATGAGTCATCAGGAGCAGTATCGACCTGAGCCGGCCATGATGCCACTGATTGAGTGAGCCATGGTGGTCCCGTCCACCTTAGAGAGTGCTTTTCCAACTGATCTGTGGTTATCCCACGCGATGCACAGTCAGCTGGGTTTGATGTGCCAGGCACATACCTCCAATGAGCGTTCCTTGAGAGTTCCTGAATTTTGATCACGCGGTTACGTACGTAATCTTTCCATCTTGATGGATGAGCTTTGATCCATGTGAGAGTTACTTGAGAGTCCGTCCACAAGGTTGTCTTATTTATGATCATGTTTAGAATAGCGCAAACATGGTTCATGAGCGTGGAGAGTAGCAGCGCTGCTGAGAGTTCTAACCTCGGGATGGTTAGCTGCTTGAGCGGTGAGACCTTCGTTCTTGAGCAAATAAGAGAGACCTTGGCGCCAGTGGACGACGAGTTAACAACGAGATACACAACGGCTGCCATTGCGAATTGCGATGCATCAGAGAAGCCATGCAGTTCAACAGCTGAATCAGAGAGCGTGTTGAACCAACGTGGGATGGAGAGTCTGGCCAGACTAATGAGATCTTGTCTGATGCTGAGCCATTGTGAGATGAGCTGTTCCGAGAGTTGTTCGTCCCAGTCGAGATTATGCAACCAGAGAGCCTGAAGAAAGATCTTAGCCTTAATTATGACTGGAGATGCGAAGCCTAATGGATCAAAAATTTGTGCTACTTCTGAAAGGACAAGACGTTTCGAGTATCGTTTGGAGGGAGAAGCCGAGATTGTTGAGAAGTCGAACCTGTCCTGTTGAGGTGACCATCGAATACCAAGGATTTTGGTATCGCAGTCGTTGAATGAGATGCCTGAGGTCTCGCCAAGCTCAGACGAGACCTCTCTCAACAGTTGCTGAGAAGTAGAGTGTCACTTAGCCAGCGGGAATCCACCCGCATGGCAGAGCCGTATGAGTTGTTGAGCAGTCTCCACGAGCTGTTCCACTGTGTCGGATCCTCCGAAGATGTCGTCAACACAACGCCCATGAATGATCGGTTTGACAGCAAGAGGATACTGAGAGCCTTCATCTTCAGCAAGCTGAAGGAGCGTTCGTACAGCCAGGAACGGTGCATATTTGGTTCCATACGTGACTGTAGTGAGCTGAAAATGAGATTCCACCTGCTTTTCATTCACCCACACGATGCGTTGCAGATCCTGGTCATCTGGATGTATCTTGATTTGCCGGTACATCTTGGTGATGTCAGTCGCAAAGAGATACTTGAGTTGACGTATCCAAATGAGCAAGTCGAAGATGTTGAGCATCAGATTAGGACCAGCGTGCATGATGTCGTTGAGCGAGTGACCAGTGGAGCTGGCACTTGAGCCGTTGAAAACAACCCTGAGCTTCGTGGTGGAGCTGTCTGGCTTAAGTACCCCATGATGAGGCAAATAGTAATGTGGCCTTCTACCAACTGAGCTGTCATTGAGCTTGAGCATGTGCTGAGATTGTTCATACTCTCGCATGAACTGAGTGTACAATCGGTCGTACTGATAGTCTCTGCCAAGTCGCCTGAGAATTCGTTGGAGCGATCGATGAGCTGTCTGATAAGAACCTCCCAGGACTGTTGGGGGCGATTTGAGCGGCATCCTGACGATGTAACGCCCTGTTAGGTCCCTTGAGTGAGTGGTCTTGAAGTGGAGCTCACACTCCTGCTCCTCAGGAGTGAGAGATGAGTTGTCCGATGATGGAGGTTCTTCTTGGACCCAGAACCGTGTCAACAACTCTCGCAAGGATGAGTTTGATACCTGGGAGCTGCCATGATGAGTTGTCCTTGCAAGCGTGACCGGTGCCTGAATTGGGCCTATGACCAACCACCAAAAGATTGATAATTGAGCAATGGGAGTTCTTTCTGAGTACCTAATGATATTAGGTCTGATGAGTTGGCCGTAGAAGTCTGCTCCGATTATGACATCTACTGCCCTTGGAACGAGAAATTCTGGATCAGCGAGAGTTAAACCCTTCAGGTGTGGCCATTCGGGTTCCTGTTGAGTCTTTATGGCCGGCAGGATGGTGGTAACTGTCTTTAACACGTGAGCTGAAATTGTCACTGTGAGTGGTCTATACCTTGATTGAAGGTTGAGCGTGACAATTCCTCTTGTTTGAGAAGTCCGTGTTCTACCGACACCATAAACGTCCAGCCTTGAGTGCCTTCGTTGTAACTTGAGCTGCTGGGTGAGCTTTTCTGAGATGAATGAGATTTCTGATCCAAGGTCGATGAGCAGACGAACTTGAGTTGATGAAGCTGCTAAGACGACTATTGCTGTTGCTGTGGCCAGCAATGTGAGATGACTGAGATGGGCTGAGTTAGACGTGATATGATCGCAACTCTCAAAGAGCTGCCCTGAGCTTCATGCTTGAGAGGACTTAGTTGATGGAGCGGGTGTGCTTGACACCTCCTGAGCGGTCTGATGGTCATCTTCTGATGGTTCGAAAATGACTGAGAGGTCTGCACCATGCAACAGGGTATGATGATAGTCGTTGCATGATTTGCAATGCATTCGGCTATTGCACCTCCTTAAATTATGCCTGCCTAGGCAATTTCAACACAGACGTCTGTCCCTGATCAACCTTACCCGTTGGTTGACCGAATAGCTTCGCATCTTTGGGCAGATTGCGATGTAGTGGTCTTGCCCACAACAGTCACACGGATATACTGTCCGGGACTGAGCTGGACGAGAAGTCTGATGAATAACCGACCTTGATGAGGTGGCTGGGGGCTGTTGAGAGGCCTGATGTGAGCTTGTCGGAGTAGTTTTAGCCCCTTTCGGCACATTGGGTTGAGCAGGCGTGGATGAGGATTCTATGGTCTCCAATGTGCGAGCACGAGCGACCAGAAATTCGGTGAGCTGGCTGAGTGTCGGAAATTCATCTGTAGATGCAAGAGATGTCTCTCACCTCCCGCGAGTGTCTTGATCGAGCAGTCCAGTGAGGAGAGTGACCATGAGGCAATCATTATTGCTCTCCACTGTGAGTGTTCTGAGTGCCTGAGTGGTCTCATTAATGATATTGACCATTTTTGTCAGCGAGGTGGCTTGGCGCTTTTGCATTGGTTTGAGGTTGAGCAGTCTTTCTAGATGGGATTTTAATATGAGACGAATGATCTATGCAGCTCTTCTAGCTGCTCGAGCAACATGGTCACCTCTGTCAGGGTGATCGATTCGGATGGGTCACTAACCTGACTAAATATATCCTCTATGTACACGAGGATCTCCCTTTGAGCCTGCACCCGTAACGTGAATTCTGTAGTGAGTGCCACAGGCGGTTGGCTCCTGGACCGGGTGCCTTGGCCATGAGTGGACGTCGAGGGTACCGTCAGGCGGGTCGGTTGAGCTGTCTGAGGGATCGCTTGATCATCACCACTGCTTGTGGTCTTGGGCTTTTTCTCTTCATCCCGCACAAGCACCATTGTGATAAATAAATGAGAAGTCTGTAGAGATAGTCACTGTTTAATTGAGATCGTACTGAGAGTCACTGATAATAAGTAGTGCCAATGAGAGAACAATGTCGCGATAGATAACGGCACTATTTAGTAAACACCGCGAACGAGATGACAATACCCCGCTACTCGGGAGTGAGAGTGGGGGAAGTATCCGCGGGTCGCGCGAAGCGAGTGAGACGACACGTACTCGCAAGAGAGATGGCTTTATCCCACCCTACTCGAGAGTGAGAGAAAGGGCGTCTCACGCGTCACACTAACGCGAGCGTGGTACTATTTCTCGTGACGTAAGAGCGGACGTGAGACGGCACTACGTCACGCGTAAGAGCACTACTTGAGCTGGCACTACTTTCCCGAACAAAGGAAATGAGATGACGAAATATACCGCACACAATGAACTTTACCGATTTTTATAAATCTGCGCTGCAAATGCTCGATCCGGCTCGAAGGACCAAATGTTAAGGAAATTAGTGGGCTAAATGAGTAGAACGCCGAGCAATTGCAGTGAGTGGTCAGATTTATTAAAAATGCGTACGAGTACACCGCGTATCGGTTGAGATTTAAACTGAGTGGCCGTTGAGCAGACTACGTTCCGAACTTTTCACTGAGAATATTATACTGAGTGGACTTGAGACGGCGTGATTATATTAATCACTTTTGAATCGGACGATGAGGATTATATTAATCCCATCGAACTTATGACTTTGTGAGAAGACGTAGACAAAGCCGAGAGAACGCGTGTGAATGGAACGAGTCGACGTGAACGAAGATGAGAAGACACGTGTGGTATCTGCGATGACAAAGAGATGACTGCCTGAGAAGCCGGCGTCACGGCGCTTCTTCACCGCCGAGATGAGTTTGGCGAGTCTGCATTTAGCGACAACTGTAGCGAGTTCTGATTGGGCAAATTACTTCCCAAACACTACAATGTAAGTAGACGAATAGTTAAACGAAAGTAGACAAGTTTATTAAGCAAGTAAGTAAGCAAGCGGTTTGAGGAATAAAATAGCTCTCCATATTTTCTCTAAAATAATTCCTAATTTGTCGTCAATCCATATCTCCTAACGCATAAAGACCTATCTTTTCTCGTACATATGTTCTTTCGTATTACGCTGCCTTAACGTTATCATGGGTGTTTTTAGAAGCTACACCGTAGGAAGTATATTGTGGCAAAAGCTGAAATAAATTTATATTATTTCAATATGCTTAAGCGCCAGTATTTAAATTTATCTTCTTAAAAATGTTTAGTTTTTGACGATTTGCTTTGCTGAAATCTACGCACTTTCACATTTTTTCATGTACGTGTGTCGTGTGTAAGGGTCAATTATCAAGTATAACATTTCTGTGGCATTTTCAGTTAATCCAGATATTTTCACCATAATACACTAATAATAATATAGAGCTTTTGATTATATATATATATATATATATATAATATGTGGAAGGTCAAATTGAAGCAGAAACACAAGATTGATTCATCTAAAATATAGAGCTTTTATTATTAACAATGTAACAAATTTACTTACCCTAACGTATATGTGTCATACTTACCTAAAATATAAAGGATCAACAATTTAGTGTTTATGCCTCTCCATATTGATTGTTTTATATTATTTCCTTAATTCTTTTAAAAAGTTGTACCGCAATCAGCTGCTAGAAATAAACCCTTCTATCTATCTTGTCTATATCTCTTCTGCTCCGATATTCTACTCTCTCCTTTCAAACCACTCATCCGTTAAGTCGACCTCTCAAGTATAACCGTAAGAGATACCGACGAAACATGTATACACAAAGCTTACATATATACATTCCGTCTTAGAAATTCTAAGCACCAAGAAGAAGAAAAAAGCAAAAAAATGATTGCCTTCTACTCTATAAGAATATGTCTTAACACTAGAACTACCGACAGTTGAGACGTAGCTGTCTCTACAAAAACCAGTCAAACGACTGGTCCTTAAAAAAGACATAAAAGTAGCATATTTTTTATATTTGTTAAGAATATACATTGTATATTGTACATAACTGGGACCGTGGATGTTCCACACACACATGTACGACTCCCCACCTAGTATGTATGAGGGTGTCGTACGAGAGAAAGACGCGCGACGATGTGGTGGCGCTGTCAGGAGTTCCGCTATTGTTTTTGTTGCACGCACGCTTAGTTTTAGTTTGACTATGAAAGAGAAGTAATAAAATAACCGGTACATATAATGGTTAGTTTTAATATAAATTCCCTCCTGTTTTCCTTAACAATATTCATTGACTTATTATTATTTTACAAAAGAAACTCCTTGTTCTGCGATAATAAAAACTATATAATAACAAATTTGACGTTCCGCCACGATTCGCTATCCAAATTTTTCGCAGTGATGCAAATCCAGTTGCGCGAGACATTATTCCAGTAGCTCACCAAATAACAATAGAAAAAATTATAAGTAGTAAACATAAATGAATAACTATTACTCGCATTTCTCGCATATTCATATTCTTTTTACTGAAATAAACTATTGGAAGGAATGTCCCGTGCAGGATACAAGCCGGAACCATAAATTATCCCTTGAAGGACCTTTCCGTTGAATAAAGAACACCATTCTTCCTCCTGCAACACACGTGCCGTCCTCACTCCAATTTCATACTTTAAAAACCCGATACTACTCTAAGACTTTCCTTGCACTAGTATCCATCATCACCGTAATATTTCCTGCTGAATGAAGACCTTTCTTTTAACCAGCGTTGAAGGGCAATCAATGATTAGATAAATGTCGAGAGAAAAGAGTCCAATTCGAGACTCGTCATGTAACAGTTTAAAAGGTTTTTCAATAACCACTCACATTCTCCAGTTCCTTACATGGACCCACTAGCTAACTCGTAAATTTTTCTGACGCATAGGCATAGAAGCACCACTAATTAAAAAAAAACCTCTCCAGAGATTTTCTTCACATTCACAATGTCCAGAACCTCCGCCTATGTTCCACATATGAAACTTAACATAAAGATGCCAACTATGATGCCGGGAGACAACCTTTACCAAATCCTGGAGAATGACCATACCTCGTTGCAACCGAATATTAATTTATTAACCATAAATCTTTTTCCACGACTGAGTGTCGCCAGACTAAGACACGGGTAAAAGCCACGTAGGCTTAACAGAAATATTACTCTCTAGAACTTTCTGGGACCAAGGATAATCCTTAACAACTTTCGCTCCAAGACAATGTAGCTCGTAAACTACGCGTATGATCGAATGCATGACTAATATATGAACTTGTGAATAAATGGTCTCAATATTGAATCGTGTTAAATATATAACTCGCCAAAGGATGATGAAATTGTTATTAATAATTGATAATTGTTCGAGAATAATAAGATGTTGTTGATTAAGAATTGATGATATGTAATCGAGTAATAAGAGACAAAATATTATGAATATGATGAAGATAGAAATCTACAAGTGTTAAGCTGCGAGAATATATTAGATATATATAGAATATGTAAAATGTATTAGATATGTAAATGTATTAGTAGTCCATGAAGACAAGAGAAGTTTCCCGAACGAGGATGCCCAGGACGCTCGGGCCGGCCTAAGATTAGGAGTGGGGGTACTAGAGCTACCCCTTACACGAAGGACTTTTCGGGGGCTATATAAGCCAGAGCTCATCACCCCCGCGGTCACATATAGTTCTACATTTTTAACTTACAGTTTATATTTTTAACTTGCAGTTTCAACTTCTAACTTACGTTTATATTCAGTCACTTACATTTCCAGTTTCATTTGTCACTTATAGTTTTACTTTTTCAACCTATGGTTTTAACTTATAGTTTACATTTCCAGTTTTCACTTTTAACTTACTTGTTTTCATTTTCAATTTACGTTTTCCAGTTGCTTTTAATACGTAAAGTTCAACTTATATTTTGATCAATACTACTAGCTCTAGCTATTCAATAATTAATCATTATTCGATCAATCAATTATAATAAATAAATTAACTTCGGGTTGTCTTTGAGTGTCTCGATCCCTTTGGAAAGAAACTAGCCCAAGCTTCCTGCGCAATCTCGAAGGCAACCAGCAACTGTACCAAAATACTGTAAGTCACCAATCATTTTTATCATCATTAAATTGTTATTAAATCAGAGCTGCGGTCCACATATCTTCTCCTTTGCTTTAAAACCTTCCTCAATCCACCCTCTTATCGTACGCTTTTGCCCTACTATACCGCTATTTTAGACGAGAAACGAACCAGCCTGGTCCCAGTTAAACTCGGTGAAAGCAGAGTGACCACAAACAATCATTACATATATTAATTAACTAACTTCGTCCTCTAGGACGTAACACAAAAATAATAATATAAATGAGAAAAATAATGAAGAATATTTGGTATCAAAATCTTTGATATCAAAAATATCAATATATATAAATCAGTCAAAATGACTGGTGTTGTAGTTCTAGTGTTAAATAGAATGAAGAAAAAGGAAGAGAGTGAACGATTGAAAGAAGAATAAGCGGATAAAAGGCAAATAGATAAGAGACAAAAGGAAAAAGCTAAAAAACTTAAAACACGCCATCCGTAATGAAGAAAAATGAAGAAAGATATTGCGTATTCATCTGAGAGTTCAGAGATTAGCTTTTACATACCCGATTGTGTGGATAGTGAAGATAACGAGTATTCTACTGAAGAAAATACGTTAGCAAGAAGAGAAATATTGGGCAGGAATAAATAGCTTAGCTTTAAAAAAGATGTTACTAAGTATATAATATTTTTATATGAAGATGAAAAATGAAAAAATCCTTTCTGTTAGTAAAATTAAAGCGACTATTTCGTCTATGCAGTAGCATGAGTGATTGTTGGAATGGTCAGAAACTCTTGATTAGATTACAAATAAGAAAACTTACTTTTTCTTATTAATGAGCCTACTAAAACGAGCAAAACGCCCACTATTTACTCTATACCTAAATTAGATTGGAAATGGAATTAAAATTAAAGGGTATAGCCGCATAAGTATGGGAAATCTGCCCCCGTGGCTTTTTTGACTCGCACTCGGGGGATCGATTTGGTGTCGAATAAAAATAATTCACCCCAAATTTTAGCTCTTTTACTCAAATGGTTCTCGAGATTTAAAAAAAAAACCTGTTTTTTCGATTTTATTTTTTTATATATAATAAAATTCAAAACTAATCAATGATGATTTTTTTTTTAGTTCTTAGGTGTCCAAGACATGAAAAAAAAGTATGATCATAATATTTTAACGAAAAGCCGATTTTTGGCTGACGAAAGAAAATGAAAATCTTTGTTTTTTAGCTTTTTTTGAACTATGTCATTCATCAAAACATGTATGTGTAATATTATATATATATATATATATATGTAAGATTTATTGAATTTAAATAGAAATATTTATTATAATAGAACAAATACTTAAATATTAAGGTTTAATATAATATTAAAGAGATAGAAATCGAAAAGAAAAGTAAGTAACAATAGTTAAGAATCTTAAACTCTAAGTACACTCGTATTACACTCGTTCACTCACAAATAGTCGCACCGAATCAAGAAGGCGAAGATCGCATTCTTCGCAGCGCTTATATACTCATTTACCCCACCAATGGTCCCAATCACTTCCGTTAATCATTCTCGAAATCTCTAGACTATTCCCGACCGATTAAACAAAAGACCTCTTCCCGATTTCCGGTTCGGGAATATTCGAGAGATTTCGGGGTGCACGCTCGCTTTTCTTTCTTGCTAAACACACTCATATTCATACCGCTGCATGCACTCACACTTATACCCATATCGCTGCATACTTTTACACATCTTTCACATTCATCAATTGTTTTCATGCACACCATACGCTCGCACTCTTCGTCTTTCTCTCACCCTTACATATATATATATATATATATACGCCTAACCGGACTAAACTAACTAAATAAATACGCCTAAACCTAAGTTATATAAATTTTAATAACAAATGGCATAAATATCAATTTTAATTAGACCTATGCCGAAGGCTATATAAACAGCAGCTACAATTAATAGCTTTAGTTGATAAGTAAAATCGTATTTGATTGTAGCTTCCATATAGATACATTTAGCAAGTATGAATTTAGAAGGCAAAGAAGAAGTGGTTATCTCTGAAATATCTGGAAGATTTCCGAAAAGTGCAAATATTAATGATTTAATAGCGAATCTAATAAGCGGAAAAGATTGCTCGACTATAGATCATAAAAGATGGAAATTAGGTAAGAATAAGTTAAATTAGTTTTTACACGAATAGTATATTACTCACCTAGGGAGCAAAGTATGGCATTCCGAGGTTGGGATGTCATACTTTTCTCCCGTGGTGAGTATACATTTTTTTCTCACACCGGTATCGAAAGTTCGCTTGTAATTAAATAATAATATACTAATTTTCTTCCTAGGTGAAAAGTGCCTACTTTTCTCCCGGTGCACCTGTAAGAAACGAAGTTGCCGCTTTCCGTCTTCCTTTCTTCCCGCTGTGTAAAACGAAGTTGCCGCTTTCTTACTATACTGTCCTAGGTATGTAATATACTATTTTATTTGTTGTCAATTACTACATTTCGTGAAGATTATGCAAATTTAACAACAAGCAAGGGGTCCAGGGGTGAAACCCCTGGTGGGGATCCGGGGGCAAAGCTACCAGAAAATATAATCAGGGGGATCCGGGGGAACAGCCGCCGCCGGGTGTTAGGAGGCAGAGTCCCCCATTAAAAAAAATTTAAATATAAAAATAAAATAAAATATAAAAAAACTTAAAAAATAATGTAAATATAAAAATAAATAAAATAAAAAATTAGATTTTATTAAAAATATAAATTATTGTTTAAGTTTAAAAAATATTTTTTAAAATAAAATTTAAATAATTAAATAGGGAGTTTATAAATTATTATTATTGTGGGGGAGTGTTGAAAATCGAAGAGGCTGTGTGTATAAGTCTGTGTGAGTTCAAAAAAAAGCATTTAAATGAAATTCAAATCGAGAACGAAGTGATTGATTCTTTGACCTTCAATACACCTTTTGTCACGTTCAAGAATTGTGAGTTTAAACAGATTATAATAAATAATAACAAATACAACTCTCATAATCAAGAAAATAATTAAATTTATACGTAGTAACCTATTTATGTTTGTAATATTTAACTAAAAATATATCTTTAGAACTTGTAAAAATAAATAAAATATAAAATTTATAAGACAACACATGTTATCATTAAAATCATTAATTATATATCATAATATATAATATATATAAGCATGAGCAGTAATTTATTAAAACATTTTTAAGGTTAAGAAACTAGTACGCATGCGCTAAAAAATAGAAGCATGCGCACTAATTCGTTACTACATTCAAGCGGGAGGGAATGAGGCACTTTTCTCCCTGGCACAGATTCAAGCGGGCGGGAATGTGGCACTTTGCTCCCTGAAAACACGGAGCAAAATAGTCCAGTCAAAATAGCCCTGAAATCGGGTGTTTGAGCTATACGGCTGAAAAAATATGGAAATTATCAGAAAAATGCGTACAATACTGTGGGCAAAGTAAAAAAGTTCTCAACCACCGGGAAAGGGGTGAAAAAAATTAAAAACTACCCCAAAATACGATTTTTGGATTATATGTTAAAAATATCAAAAAAAGTTTCAAATAAAAGTTGTAGAGCATAAAATTTTAGGCCTATCTATATTCGACCATTTTTCCCCTAAAACGCACCCTTTCACCCCTACGACGGTTCAAAGTACTCAAAAAATGAAAATTCAATAAAAAATATAAAAATTGGACTTTTTAAAATTTTTTTTTTTTATCTTTAAAAAACTACAAAGAACAATCGTAGGGAAACAAAAAATTTTTTTTTCATCCCTTCTATTAAAAATCAAGGGGTGAAAACGGTTTTTTGCTCGATATTTCGCTTAAAACGGGTTATTTAAAAAAAATTTCTTTTTCATATGAATTTTTAATTTATTTTTTAAATTTTGGTGGTAAATTTATATTTATAAATATTTACCTGTAGGAAATATCCCAATTTAAAGACAGGTAATTACTCCCTTAGTCCTACGCTTTTTGTAGAAAGAAACAGAAAATGAAGCTATCCTGCTCTTACTCATTGTGACGTAGTTCGCCATGGCACGCATGCGCAAACTCCTAACTTCCATGCGTGCAAGAGAGATAGACAACCTATTGTTAGCTTCGTCTAAATGTAAACAGTATAATGCGATGAAACCCTTTTTCTTAAATATATTCTCTTTTTCTTCTATATTCTCTATAGCTCGAGAGTCTCGCGCGCATCTGTGACAGCATGATAGATTTTTGAAAATATCTCAAAAAGTAAGCGAGATAAAGCGATTTTGTATTAATTATGTTTTGTAGACAATTTTATTTGCTACAAAAAAGGTTCAGTACTAAAATATATTATCTTCCTCACTTTTCGAGATATATTAAAAAAATTAAAAAACTATTCCCACCTTTTCTTTCATTTTTGAAAATATCTCAAAAAGTAAGCGAGATAAAGCGATTTTGTATTAATAATGTTTTGTAGACAATTTTATTTGCTAAAAAAAAGGTTCAGTACTAAAATATATTATCTTCCTCACTTTTCGAGATATATTAAAAAAATTAAAAAACTATTCCCACCTTTTCTTACATTTTTGAAAATATCTCAAAAAGTAAGCGAGATAAAGCGATTTTGTATTAATAATGTTTTGTAGACAATTTTATTTGCTACAAAAAAGGTTCAGTACTAAAATATATTATCTTCCTCACTTTTCGAGATATATTAAAAAAATTAAAAAACTATTCCCACCTTTTCTTACATTTTTGAAAATATCTCAAAAAGTAAGCGAGATAAAGCGATTTTGTATTATATATGTTTTGTAGACAATTTTTTTTGCTAAAAAAAAGGTTCAGTACTAAAATATTTTATCTTCCTCACTTTTCGAGATATATTAAAAAAATTAAAAAATTATTCCCACCTTTTCTTACATTTTTGAAAATATCTCAAAAAGTAAGCGAGATAAAGCGATTTTGTATTAATAATGTTTTGTAGACAATTTTATTTGCTACAAAAAAGGTTCAGTACTAAAATATATTATCTTCCTCACTTTTCGAGATATGTTAAAAAAATTAAAAAACTATTCCCACCTTTTCTTACATTTTTGAAAATATCTCAAAAAGTAAGCGAGATAAAGCGATTTTGTATTATATATGTTTTGTAGACAATTTTATTTGCTAAAAAAAAGGTTCAGTACTAAAATATTTTATCTTCCTCACTTTTCGAGATATATTAAAAAAATTAAAAAACTATTCCCACCTTTTCTTACATTTTTGAAAATATCTCAAAAAGTAAGCGAGATAAAGCGATTTTGTATTAATTATGTTTTGTAGACAATTTTATTTGCTAAAAAAAAAGTTTAGTACTAAAATATTTTATCTTCCTCACTTTTCGAGATATATTAAAAAAATATGATTACTCTCTTACCTGATACTTTTTATTAAGTTTCACCACTGACAAGGACAGCGCAAGGTCTTGCCCTCTCGGATTTTGTTCAAATTTTGCAGGATGATAGATTTTGCTTACCTTTTTACGAATATATAGTGTTATAGGAGCCACTACTCAATAATTTTTGAGATATTTGCCATTAAAAATGCTTATGAGGCTATCTAGTGTTTAAATTTACTTCTGAAGTAAGCAATGGTATATAATAGGTTTAGGATAATGACAACGATTCGGCGATTCTTTCCAATAGTGGGCCGAGTCTTTTAGGGTTCGAATCTTGGGAGGTAAATTTTTTTTTCTATTTTTATATGTAAAGATACATAATAGAGTTTAAATAAGTTGAAAATGAAATGTCTTAAATGACTAGAAACCTTATAAGAGTTTTTTTTTTATTAGCATTTGTATATGTTCTCAATTCTCACTATTTTCAAAATAAATATCAATGATTTTGAAAAAATACTAAAATATCGAGACAAATTAATTTTTAATTATTAATTATATTATTTATTAATTAATTAATTTTTTTTCGATATGTTTATTGCAGGGGTACATTCAGATTCTCACGTAGGGCTGAATCACTGTTTACTCTCTATTCTCACTTAGGAAATGCTTTTATTGTTTTGTAATAAATATTATTCTGTACATATGGGGCATTCCACGCCAAATCGGACGGTTTTAAAAATTTTTATTTTTGATTTCCGCCATTTTTTGGTATCTTTTAGTACCCACTGAAAAACCCTTCCTCCTAAATTGTGGCATTTTTTGATCTGCCGTTCCAAAGATATCGAATTTTCAAAAAGCAGCTCTTTCTGTGGTTTTTAGCCCGTACCTTTTTTAAAACTCATCCAAATGAAAATTACCATTCTACATAAAAGTTTTGTTTTTCAATGTACTTTTCAAAAAAAAATTCAAAAAAATTATTTAAAGTGTCTTAATACGTAATTTTCGATTTTTAAACTTTAAATTGCATTTTTTAAAGTGAGTGCATATTTAGATTTTCTTCATAATTTTTAAAGCAAACCTACTAATTTTACGTTTTAGGCCGGTCTGGCCGTGAGCCTTCGATAACTACTATTTTTTTTCAAGTTTTAAAATTTAAAAAAAAATTTTTTTATTACATTTTAATAAATTTTATCATTTATTTCTCTCTATTAATGTATTTTAAAACACTTTACATATTTTTTTTTTTATTATAACAAGCGTAGGAAAGTCTTAATTACTGATTAAGATTAATAATTAACAAAAATAAGAAAAGTCTTGATATATTTTCGTGATTTTTTGAGAAATTTTAGCAGTCTAATCATTGATATTTATTTTGAAAATAGTGAGAATTGAGAACATATACAAATGCTAATAAAAAAAAAACTCTTATAAGGTTTCTAGTCATTTAAGACATTTCATTTTCAACTTATTTAAACTCTATTATGTATCTTTACATATAAAAATAGAAAAAAAAAATTTACCTCCCAAGATTCGAACCCTAAAAGACTCGGCCCACTATTGGAAAGAATCGCCGAATCGTT